>NC_092286.1:12353235-12385735 GCF_036320965.1 Panulirus ornatus
ACCACACCACCGCAGGTGGCTGGCCTGGCCTGGCCTGGCCTTGCCTGGGGGACCTGACCTGATGCAGGTGTTGTCGTCCAGGTGTGCGCTCCTGGGCGAAGCCTCCGATTCCCCTGAGGGCACGAGGAGACGACCACAACGACGACGCCGTCGTTAGAAAAAAAAAAAAAAAAACCAAGAGACAACGTTGGTCACCTCCGTCAGCTTTGATATTAACGAAGGACGAACGACCAATTACTGAGGCCGCCATTATCACGGGGCGATATCCTGCCACAGTAGAAGTCGTGGAATACCCCATATTGAGGTACTGACCTTCTACCATCGACAACACGGTAGTAACTTAACCCACAGACGCAAGTATTGACCACTTGACGGAGCGTCGACCGAGAAGATCTCGTGTCGCAAACGAGTTCCAAATGCGATACGGGTGTTTTCTTTTTTTTTTCCTTAATAGTTTACGTGATCACTCGAATCACTTTATATCTCCACGTTCACTCTCGCCGCTCTGGCGATCGCGTTCGTCCTCATATTTACAATCAGGAGACAGTAATTTGAGTTCGTGGTCAACAATTACAGAAAAAAAAGAAAAAAAAAGAATCGTATCCAGAAAATGAACTGAATCGATTTTTTTGTGACACTCGTTTCCAAGAGAGAGAGAGAGAGAGAGAGAGAGAGAGAGAGAGAGAGAGAGAGAGAGAGAGAGGGGGGGGTGGGTTTGGGCCGGCCTAGCCCGTCTCCAACCCCACCGCTTGGAAGCAGCCGTGTTCACCAGCCTGTTTCTCGTTGCATTTTACCCCCCCTTTCATCAACCCTGCTTTGGTCTCCAAGGTTACCTACCGATCCTGTGGGTGTAGTGTTGGGTGCTACGTGGCGTCTCCAGGCGAGCAGCAGCGGGTTTGGCGCGCGCGCGCTCTTAACCCCTTCACAAGTGCCTAACTTTTTCACCCTAACGTGATATTAACCTTCACAGGTAATTGGTCTAGCTCCCGGCCAGGTGTGTGTGTGTGTGTGTGTGTGTGTGTGTGTGTGTGTGTGTGTGTGTGTGTGTGTGTGTGTGTGTGTTGTGTTGTGTTGTGTTGTGTTGTGTTGTGAGTGTGTTGTGTTGTGAGTGTGTTGTGTTGTATTGTATTGTATTGTGTTGTGTTGTGTTGTGAGAGTGAGTGAGTGAGTGAGTGAGTGAGTGAGTGAAAGAGTGAGTGTGTGTGTGTGTGTGTGTGTGTGTGTGTGTGCCGGGGCAAAATGTTTCACCGTGTTCAGTCAGCCAGCCAGGCAATACGCGACCGTGGAAAAAAAAAAAAGCAATTTGATCCCACAGGCGAGGCCTGTCGCCCCCGCAAGACGTGGTGTGCAGTCATTACGTCCATTCCAGATGTTCCCTTACTCAAAATCATGCACACATAAACAAGGGGACGGGAGAGTGGAAAGAGGAAGGGTGTGTGTTAAAAGTCAACCACGGAGGAATAATTTACGATGCTGAGAGAAACAGAGAGAGAGAGAGAGAGAGAGAGAGAGAGAGAGAGAGAGAGAGAGAGAGAGAGAGAGAGAGAGAGAGGGGGGGGGGGGGAAGTTACGTAGACATTAGGTCCAAGCGAGGTGTTCTGGCCTTAACTCTACTGAGAAAAGATCCAGTTCCCTTAAAAGCAGGAGAAGAAGAAAGGGTGAACAAAGCAAAGGAGAGAGAGAGAGAGAGAGAGAGAGAGAGAGAGAGGCTTAATATCAAAGGTAAAACCAGTAAGAGAAAACGTCCAAAAGACTCATTCGACCCAGAAAACGTCTCTCACTCTCTCAAGCAGCGGCAGCAGCAGCAGCAGCAGCGACAGCAGCAGCAGCGGCAGCAGCGACAGCGACAGCGACAGCAGCAGCAGCAGCAGCGACAGCAGCAGCAGCAGCAGCAGCAGCGACAGCAGCAGCAGCGACAGCGACAGCAGCAGCAGCAGCGGTTTTGTCCCCTACGGCCGCACCTGACTCACGGACCCTACATACCAGGAGGGCAATTAGCTCAACCTTCGTCCCTGACCCCACTGGCGGGGGTCATCTCAGGTCACAACACCACCCCCCCCAACCTCATCTTCCCACATGACCCCTTCCGCGTATTTACTTCGAAAGACAACCTTTTGTTAGGGTTAAACCTTGGGTTTCGTGAAGAGATACTCTTTATTTTTTTTCCTTCTTTTTTTTCCCCTTTTATCTGTGTTTTGGCGCCGCAGGATCGGTCTCAGTTCACAGGGGTAAATCTCATTTACGAAATTGTTTACCTGGATTGTGTAAAAAAAAAATCTCATTTATGTAGGAAGTAATGTCTAGGTATATAGTGTTAACGTCATTCTGTTCCACCAACTTCTGTTTCATTAACAGCGAAACACAAGAGCTGGGATGTGTGTAATCCACACCGAAGAACTAAACTGTGAGGTAAGACCCTATATAACAAGATGAGGATGATATGAGGGAGGGAAACGGGAACACCCTGATGTCTGGAGAATGAAGGTTGAACTCAGGAGAAAAAAAAAAACGAACTGATGTAGACGTATTGTAAGTAGCGACAGCCGCGGGAAAGAGGAGGTAACACTCTATAGCAGTTGGAGGTGAGGGTAACTATACCCAGCGGTAGGGAGGTTGGCATCAGTAACTGTGGTTGAGAGGCGTCCCGCTCTATTGGCCTCTCCCTCCCCCAGCCAGCCAGCCAGCCAGCCAGCCGAAACATAGCAATTAACATCAACATTACTGATTCGCGATGCTCCCAGCCTTAGATCGCGGGCGACTCGCTGTTGCCCCAAGTTCCTCGCTCATTACTAAAGTGGTGGCCAGTGAGAGGCATCGGCGCACCACCTGGTCACCAGCAACAGCAGTAGAACACACTGCCACACACACACTTTATGCCTTTCCGAAGCGTCCAAATGGCTGGATGATCCTCACTAGTGATGTACGACCGTGTCTCCTCCTCCCTCGAAGCCAACCAACTCACGCTAGTGATAAACACGGTGACCAAGACGCCACCATTAGCCTCTGAGAAATGAAATCAACGACGTTTATACCGGGACGACGCCGGCTGAGAGTGACTTAGCAGCCTCTTAACACCTAGAGAATCATCAACTTCAGTATAGGTATTAAGAGGTCGAGCGCACACCAGGAGAGCAGCCGAAGTCGAGAGCGCAGAGGGGTTGAAAGTCAGCGACGTTGACTCGTTACGTACATCAGCGGTTTAAATTGTCTAACCCGATTGTGTTTATCGCCTTGAGACTCTAATGTCGACCTCTTCATGTGTATAATCCAGTTCCTCCTTGTGTCCCGGGTTATGCCTCACAGCTACTTGGCTCTGGTGACTTCAGGATGTTCTCCTCCACTGTTCAGTCAGAGACTAACACTCGGGGATACAATGTCTTAAGAATTCTGACTACTGTAGGTTGCGTCTTTCGTCGCTGAGACTGAAAAAAAAAAAACCATCGCTGCGATCCTAACGAAGGGAGTGAACACGACGCCAAAACTGCCCCATCGCTAACAATATCAGTGACAGAGGAACGATAAAAATACTTGAGGTTTCAATCGCTGACGTGACGAGAGTGTGGGAGAGGAGCGTCTCGAGACCTGGGCGGCGGAGGTCGGGGGGGCGGGGGAGGGGAAGGGTTAGTCTTGAGGCCACGTTGCTGGGGCCATTGTCTCCCGCGCTACCACAACCAACCATCCGTTCCTCCTCCTCCTGCCCCATCACCATACGACCTCTACACCTTGAAAATCTTTCTACCATGCACTTGAAAAGAGGACGGTGGTGGAGAAGAGAGAGAGAGAGAGAGAGAGAGAGAGAGAGAGAGAGAGAGAGAGAGAGAGAGAGAGAGAGAGAACTGTCTTTTCTGTTGGACAGACAGCTTCTCACTATAAAGGTTTACAGTTGCACCTCTGACAAAGCTGTTCCTCACTACTGCCTTCCCGAGCGAGTCTCGTGGCTCACTATTTCTGCTGGCCACTGTCACGACGTTCACCTTGAGATGGCGGTGGTAAACTATATCTAGATCTACTTTCCTCGACTCTCGCGCCTCCGCATACAGTCTAAATTCCCACACTACTTACATACAGTTAGGACTCGTTCTGTCTCGCACCATAAGTCTGGATTGACACAATCCCGCCAGACGCTCGAGTAATCGACACAGTCGGTCCTGTAGTATTCCAACAGCACTTGATACTAAAAGAGTAACCATAACCTGGCTATCGCATAGACTGGCTATCACATAACCTGGTTATCACATAACCTGGCTATCACATAACCTGACTTTATCCTATGACATCACGTGGTTCCCTCGTGGCGTCTGCTTGCATGCACGCTCACCACTCGAAGTGTGCTCACGTCTCCCCGTCTGAGGCCTCGATCAACAACACCACTCACTTAACAAACTCATGACAGAGGGAACAATATATAGAGGACGCAATATGCACTCGAGCTGTGCTCTCGTCGTAGTCAAAGATGGTGTGAGAGCTGCTCAGCACTCTGGCCTGGGGCTGGTAGTGGTGTTCTCGGGTAGGGGCACAGGGTGACATGCGGTGCACACATGAAGAACATGAGCTAGTTCTTGGCAAGGTAGACGAAGGCGGCGACGACCCTCTGTTGGGCGACCAGCGGCACGCGCGCAGAGGCCCCGGTCATTTCCTGTTGACGATACGGTTGGTGAGCATGGCGAAGGCGGTGAGGTACCTGCAAGTCCGCCTCCTGGAACCCACACCACCACGAGGAAGGGTGTGGTACACACGCATGCAAGAAATCCATTCCCATACCCCGACCGTAAGTAACTCCAGCGTCAACGTTTCTTCTATGGCTTTCCTCTGATCAGAGCACTTCTCAAGCAACGTATAGAACCACAGAAAAAAAAAAAAACATGCACTCAGTAACATTCTAATTGTCAAATACCTCCTGGACAACACGAACTTCTTGTCTTTCTTAGCGAGTCGAGTACTCAAATTCATGTCCCGTTAATGTGTCATTCATCCGGCGTCCTGAGTACCACAAAGAGAGAGAGAGAGAGAGAGAGAGAGAGAGAGAGAGAGAGAGAGAGAGAGAGAGAGAGAGAGAGAGAGAGAGAGAGAGAGAGAGAGAGAGAGAGTAAAATCTCGGAGCAGTGATTCGGCGAGCACAACACACAACATCCGCCTCCACCAATGAGGCTGGATCTTGCGGAACCTTCAAAACTCTACCGCGTAACGAAAGGAACTTTCATGGCGGACGAAATTACATGGTTGGACGTCAGTGTGCAGGGTTTCATAGCTCGCAGTGAACTCCTGGGAACGACCAAACACGACTAGGCTTTTACTCTTTGGAGCGCAGACGGGAGCAATATGCCGTAATTTACTTCTAGAATATATTACGACTGAGAATTAAAAGGTACAATAACAGGAACACACACACACACACACACATATATACACATATATATATATATATATATATATATATATATATATATATATATATATATATATATATATATATATATATATATATCATTAATTTGCTGCATTTTACTTTAGTGAGGTAGCGCCAGGAACAGATGAAACGGCCTCATTCCTCATTCGCCCACATCCACTCTCTAGCTGTCATACATAACGCACCGAAACCAGCACATCCTCCATCACCTTGACAGTCAAGCCCCTAAGGCCATTTCTTGGTTTCCCCTGACCGCTTCCTATGTCATGGTTCAGTACAGTGACAGCACGTCACCCCCTGTATACCAAATCTTTTTAATATGTTGTATCCTATGCACGCCTATCATTATTCTGAAAGTTTAGACCCCAAGAGGTCAAAGTCTCTCACTTCGTCCTTCCATTTCCTTCTTGGTCTTCCCTTCCCCTTAGTCCTCCCACTTCTGACATGTATATCCTCTTTGTCTTTCTCTCTTCGCTCATCCTCTTTCAATGTCCAAACCATTTCAGCATACCCTGGTCAGCTCTCCCAGTAATACTCAGTTTATTACCACACTTGCTATTCTTCACGTTCACTCTGACTTTCTCCTCTCAGAATCTCTCCCAAAGTGTCTCCAGCTTCTGAATATTCTCTTAAGAGTTTGTCACCAGAGCCCTGACCATGTGATTCACCTCCCACGCCACCACTTCCACCTTGAGTATACCATAGACTTGCTCCTCGCTCTGAGACCCCTACATTCACCTTACTCACCACCACCGTCCATGAGCAGATTAAACAGTTATGGTGACATACATATGACTCAAACCCACCTTCACCGAGAACCACTCACACTCCCTCCCTTCCCATTCACACATATGTCTTACCGTCCAAGTAAAAACTGGTCAATGAATATAATAACTATCCATTTACCTTCAATATTCGTATAATCCTCCACGAGGCCTTTCAGGCAGCCCTATGCTTTCTCCAGATCCATAAATGCCACAAACAATTCACTTTGTTTCTCCTATCATTTTTCACGCACATTCTTTGAGCAACCGTGAGGTGTGGGCACCATGGGGGTCGTGCAGTAATGTCTCACAACTTGAGGATGAAGACCCGGGTGTCGGTGGTCGGAGATGGGCTGCGGAAGGTCCACCACCAGGTCACTACTTTGCTGCACCATTCCCGACACACTGTACTGCTGCTGTTGCCACTGCTCCTGAAGATGATGCTGAAGGGAAAGGAGGCACTACCAGCGTTACTGCTGATGATCACAAGTGGAGATCGAGTATCCTCGCAATAAGACCTGGAACATCGTTTTCTCGAGATTTATGATAATTACCAACGAGACTAAAATTACGACAGTGATGGCTTTGGGGTTGGGGACGACTGTGGTTAAGAGCTTGTGTCAGCAGACAAACGTCACTCATTACAAAGGAGAACACTATCTCAAACTCACAGCAAGAACCTTAAGGGAGACTGATACACCTAACCATTTCAGAGGAAGTTTGACAATTCTGCCTCAAGTAAAACCTCACTTCTGTGGTGAGGTGTGGTATCCAGTCTTTGCCTTTCGTCAAGCATCGATTTACATGCACTGTGTGCTGGGGGTTGAAGATCCTGTACACAAGCAAGGTCTACATTACATTTAAGAAGTGACATAGAAGATTCCTCTGCTTTGTCCCGTTTTATCCGCTGACGAAGAGGAAACGTTATAATGTAAATTATTCTTTTTTGTGTGGCTGTTCGTCTGTGTTCCCTCCATTCTACCTTATGACTTTCCTACAAAAATTTCCTTCAGGTATATTAATACAGCAAGGTTTTTTCTACTTGTTTTCCGTTCGGCTTGTTGCCGGAGGGAGTATAGGGTAGGGAGAGAGCCTTTGCACTGCTATCCATTTCTTCTACTGCTTCATAAGAATTTCTTCTTAAACAGTGTTAGGGCCAGACCACCTCGCTTGGACCATGGGTCTGTGTTAAGGCCAGACCACCTCGCTTGGACCATGGGTCTGTGTTAAGGCCAGACCACCTCGCTTGGACCATGGGTCTGTGTTAAGGCCAGACCACCTCGCTTGGACCATGGGTCTGTATTAAGGCCAGACCACCTCGCTTGGACCATGGGTCTGTGTTAAGGCCAGACCACCTCGCTTGGACCATGGGTCTGTGTTATCTCTGTAACTCTGTAACTCCGGGGAAGGTATAAGCCGCTGTTACCTCCAACCACCACCCTCTTCCCACCACTGCCAACACCTCTCTGCCATCACCACCAGAACCGCCACCCACCGCCTCCCCGAGAGAGTCCGCAGCTTGACCACCTGGGCGCCCACCGGCCGGGGGTGTCTTTACGACGCGCGTTATGGAGGTTATGTCGTATGCAAATGAGGATCGCCATTAGGGCGACCTTGCAAGCAACTTTGTGTACGATCACCGCAACCCCCAACACGCTATCGGTCGTATGGGATACGTCGAACCGTGTCTGATCACTCTCATGCAACACTCTGCTCGCGCATGGTATATACCCATTAGCATAATAAACAAGGAGGTGGAGGAGGAGGAGGAAGAAGAAGAGGAAGGAGGACGGAAAATGAGATAGTGAGAGAAGAAGGAGGAGGAGGAGAGAAAGAGAGAGAGAAAAAAAGAACCCACTGAAGCACTGAATAACAATAGTGCTCGTACACCTGGCAACGGAGACCGGTTGCAATATTATGATGTGGACGACAGACTTGGGGCGGTGCCAGATGTTGCTGGAGGACTGAACAAAAATACTTCCACGATGATTACCAAATAATTACATGAAGGCCTCGAGACATTTCAATATCTCCACATACACGATAACGATATTACTCAAGGTGCTTTTGATACATATCCTCTCCCTCCCACACCTCAGTGTGAGGAGGTGAGTTGCTGGTGAGGGAAAGCGAGCATCGCTAATTCCCAGTTGTAGTTGTTGTCACTCCCGTTAACCCAGCCGAGGCGGCCTCAGGTACCAGAGACAATGGCCACACTCTAGGGGGTCTCTCCCTCACTAGCTCTCCCAAGGAATCAACAGTAATGAATGACTGTGATGAGGTCAGGGCGACGTAGGTGTGTGTGTGTGGACGAGCGTCGCACAGAGGACGAACGAAAAGCCTAGTTCGTTCCGTCCCCTCCCCCTAACTGATGGCATCCATGACATGACTTGCCACGACATGTATTCGCCCGTTCTAATTACCGCGCTGTGCCCTTCGTTACCGGTCGGGAGATGGAGGTTCGTAGCGGTGCCGGCGTCATCGTGGCTTTGTGTGCCCACAGAGGACGCCACGAGAGTGTTCCGCAGAATCATAACAAAGACACGACCCCGCTCCCTCTTAAATGTCATGGTTGGGAGCAACGCTTCTGAATTTTGTGTGGTTGATTCTGTTTATTATTATTATTACTATTATCAATATTATTATTATTATCATCAACAGTAGTAGTAATTGTAGAAGAGGCAGTAGTAGTTGTAGCAATTGCAGTAGTAGTAATAGTAGTTGTAGTAGTAGTAGTAGTAGTAGTAGTAGTAGTAGTAGTAGTAGTAGTAGTAGTAACAGTAGCAGCAGGATAGTAGTAGTATTTTTACAATTATTGTTGTTTTTTCCACCCATAAGTCTTAGCTTCTTCGGCTACAATGCTCCCTCTGGTTTCCACATCTAAAAACCACAAGATAAGTCAAATCTTTCGTTTCCACCACAACCTCTACTTCACACACGCACGCTCGTAACATGTAACTGCACGTTGGACTAAGTCCACCTATCTTATTTCTAGTACACGCGTTCGTCTGACTTTCCCCATACTCCACTAAGGCCAGCATATGAGGATCGCGTGCTGGTTGGTGTGGTGTGTGGTTACTGTGCATCAACCACCACACCACAACCACAGTTCCCAAACAGAAGACTGAGGTCATGTTATTACCCTTCGTACCTTTGTCCCTTACTTCGTCTTATGTTTCTTGAGTTCGCTGGATTTTTTTGTGGCATTATTCGCAATATCTGCCTCTCCATTTCCATCCAGCGTAGAGTATTGTATGTCAAACCCCCTCTCAATATACACACACATCACCAAACGACAATATAGCGTCACGATGTTTATTTCCAATCTCTCTCCCGTGATAAACGCATTGGCGTTGTTCTTTGTTGTCATTTGTTCCAGCATCATCGGACCCCAGCTACCATTACTTCCAGCTACCATTCCTTCCAGCTACCATTCCTTCCAGCTACCATTACTTCCAGCTACCATTCCTTCCAGCTACCATTCCAACTTTACCACACGTAACCGTGACATAACCCTAACACGGGGGGTACTGACAACTACAGTCACTTCAATGTCGTCTTTACAGCATCAATAATTAAGGTGCATTTGTGATTCACCCTCGATCCTGGATGCAAATTATAAATCATATGATTACTGTTTACATTTGTCTTGCTTCTTAACCTTGCGTATGCACCATGTCTTTCAGTGTTCACACACACACACACACACACACACACACACACATACACATACACACACACACACACACACACACACACACACACACACCAGCCTAAGCTAGGTGCCCATTCGTCAACCGACCCCGAAGGCACCGTGAACAGCTAGGGTTACCTGTGACCCGACTGCCGCGCCTAGGACTCGAACTCAGGGGGGGCTCGTGCGTGAATCCTGGTCACCAACGCTAACCCATACACCACGGAATCCCGTTTATCAACATCACTGGACATCTTGTGGTCATTGCCCTGTCACTAGGCTTATCCAATGGTAATCGCATCAGATTAAATAAACGACAATACAGATAATGTCATGATCTTGAATACGATTCGATTTTGTTTCTAACTCTCAACCTCAGTGTGGTACAACCTCCCCTCTGTCTAAGGAGTTCCCATTTTCTTTCCCGCTAATCTTACGACTAACCAGAATTTACTCCCAGCACAGGCCGTAACTGGCTGAGGGGTCATGTTGTTTTCTCGGTGTTCATGAGGGATGTCATTTAGTTCCTTCTATGATTAACGTATTCGTGTTATCTTAAAACATGTTTGGCGTCTCCTTGTCACCTTAAAACCACTTCATTGTGCCCACGTTTCCTTCTCCATCTTCTGTTCGTCTCTCTCTCTCTCTCTCTGCTCGTCCTTCCTCCTCCTCTTCCGTCGAACAATCTCCTTCCTTCTTGTGATTTCCTGCAACCTCAGCAACAGATTAGCCGCCTCCACAGTTCGTCACACCGCTCTTTGATCTAGCGACATGCACCAAGTGGCCTTCAAGCGACACACCTCCTCCCTCTTCCTCCCATCCCCATCCCTGTGGTAGCGTAAGGCCAAGATGAGATTAGGGAGGAAAAGGTGAGGTGAAGGAGGGAGGAGGAGGAGAGGAGGACAACGTTGGTTGTGGTGGGCGGGCGGGTGGGCGGACAAGTGACCTTGGCACGGTATGCGGAGATCTCCTCTGGACCGACTGGCTATGAGAACACAGGCATCATCTACACACACACACACACACACACACACAGGCCAGCAGCAGCAGCAGCAGCAAGTCTCTTCGTGTCCATCCACGGAGCATCGGGATGCGCTCCAAATGATTTCCCCTACGACCTCGACCATCGATCAAAAACATCCCACTGCGTTATGAAGAGCCTTATCTTCCCCTTCAAGCGACGTAGCAACATCAACATCATCATCCAGAGACAGATTATTTTTTGAGGCTCATGCTGGAAAAGGGTCTCGGGAAACACAAAGAAGAGATGCTGAAGCTCATCCTGAGGCACTTGGGAGGTGGGATGGAGTGCTTCGCTGGCTGGTGAGTGAGTGAGTGAACGAGTCCCAAAACGCGAGTCGGACTCGCCCGTCCCGAAAGCCTCAGTGGCGCTACCTACCAGATACCCATCACGCGAGTTAAAGTGCATCATCATGTCCACCAGACACCAGGCGATTGATGGTCGTTCCTCATGCAGAAGGGGAAGCCTTCAATCTTATCCCGCCGCTATAAAACGCTCCAGGACGCGGAGGAGACGGGTTTTTACGTCTTGGGGTACATGCGTCTCCACTGACGGACCATGTTCACTCAGTATTACTCGAGGTATGTCGGTGGTGCGCTTTTTTTTATTAAGGACTCGAGGAGGAGAAGGAGGAGGAGGAGTTCCACATTTCAGAGCATAATAATACGACCCGAGTCACTCATGTGATTCTAGATGATCTCAGACACGACATGAGAAACCTCGGGAGTTCCATCGTGAGTCATTTCAACGTACGTGGCTTCAACGTGTCCCCTCCACTTCGTCCGTCCGGGTCCCCGTTTGCAATCACTTCGCCTCTCTATCCTCTGCCTCGCAATCTCCTCCCCTCTCAACCCCTGCCAGCGAGCCACCAGTTCTTGCAGGGCGAGAGCATGACTCACGCTGGTTGAGTGGGACCTTCAGTCTGCGATGGTCGGGACGCCTCTAAGTGATGACCTGAAGGGAGAGTGGGAAGGGAGGGTCCTCCTCCTCGAGACCCAACAGAAGGAGACAGTGATGACCACTTCCTCACGGTCATATTTATTCCTGGCACTGTTCCGCGATGGTAGTGTTGGTGATGGTGGTGACGATGATTCACAAGAGCCAAATGGAAGGAACTTCGTGGCTGGGGGCAAGTTGATAGCAGTAACACGTGATGCGTACATATGGAAGCGGCGACGGAGGAGGCAAAATTGGGGAAGATGTCGGAGATGCAGAAGACTCCTGGTGGGGGAAAAGGCGTTTGGTGGAAATCGTGGAGGTGGTGATGATGCGTACGACCTGGGAGACAAAACAGGGTGGTGGCGATGGTGGTGGTGGTGGTGGCGGCGATGGTGGTGGTGGTGGTGGTGGTAGTAGTGGAGGCGGTGGTGGTGGTGGAGGCGATGATGGTGGTGGTGGCATGTGGGTCTCCAGAGCTCAGTCACTGGCATTCCATCAGGGAAGGTCGTGGTCCTGCCTGCATACCAAGTGATCTAGCTGTGTCGCTGGGAACTCTCGTTTCCTGCCAGGTCTTCTTCCCTCACTGGGTTACCTTTGTCCAACTCTGTCATGTACACACACACACACACACACACACATGCTCGTCCTCCACCAACGTAAACTGTGATAATGATGCTGGCGATGGTAACTGCGAATATGATGCCATGAGAATGAATACAATTAGCAATGGTGCAATACTTGTAGTACTGATAGTGAAGGAGATAATTAGCGCAGACATTCTGGTTAAAAGCAGAGGCGTGCTGTGTATCATAGAAATGTAAACGTAAAAAAAATAAGTTTTTCTAAACGTTTTTTACGCATTCCTTTTTATCCAGTGTGTGTGTGTGTGTGTGTGTGTGTGTGTGTGTGTGTGTGTGTGTGTGTGTGTGTGGTAAAGCGAATGATCCGAGCGCGGCCAGCCACCTCACTCTCAAGGTGAGACGCGTACAGGCCTTTCTTACTAACGTTCCTAAGACACACCCACCCATCTACCCTCGCTGAGCGCCGTTGGGCCCGGGAATAACGAAGAAGCGGGAGGGATAAGCCCAATAGCGAGAGAGAGAGAGAGAGAGAGAGAGAGAGAGAGAGAGAGAGAGAGAGAGAGAGAGAGAGAGAGAGAGAGAGAGAGAGAGAGAGAGCCAGAGTGACGAACGTGGTACCCTCTCGTGGATGCGCCCTCCCCATGAGACACCACCATACTGAGGTTGGTCCATCAGCATGTGGCTGTCAGGGTGACGTATAGCCTCACCCATCATGCACCTCTACCCCCTCACACACACACACACACACACACACACACACACACACACACACACACTCCCATGACGTCTCCAAAGGCAATGGAAAAAAATAATACAGATAAGAAAATAATAGAGTAAGTGAGCAAGCAAGATCACTCTTAAAAAGAATCCAATAATGAAAATCTTACTTGGCTAGTTGAAGCTGCTTTAAAATCCAGTCTGTATATTTTACAGAGACAGATGAACACGACCAACAAACCCGCTCTTCATCAAGCCCTCAATGCAGCGCGGGCAGAACTTTCCCTCCCTCCTGCAGCCGAGGCAGACGGTAAAGGTCAGGATAACTGGCTAGAGCAGAGGATTCAGGGCGGAGGGAGCGACCCGTCCGCCTAGCTCCCCTCCTCACTCTTCGAGACTTTCCCATGACCCAGCCTTGGCAGGGAAGGTCGGGGCCTCACACCTCCACCTAGCCTCAAACACACCTCCTAGTATCCATTACCTCACATTGACTCACCTCCACCATCTTTACCTCTTCTAAGCGCCGCCTTAGCCACACCGCACCTCCTGCCGCCCGACGCCTTCAAGGGTTTCATATCAACGCGGCCTCGTTAATGAGTCTCCACCTCGTCTTTAACATACTTCCAGGCCTACATTAATGTTGACCCTTACACGCCACCATCGCGTGTACTTCACATTTCCAGGCCTCTGACTTGTCTTCCCCCCAAACACTTTCACCATCTCGTATATATACCTTCGACCTCTTGACCCCCCTCATATCCTCAGACGTCAATCACGTACACCCAACCCCCTATGCCCAAACCAATCTCTACCATCTTTCACACAATCACGAATCCCACCACCACTTCTTTGCTCCTCTGTACCCCATCACCCTTCCAGTTTCCAGCACCTTTATCTTCCTTCGTCCAGACAGATACGTAGCAGTTCTACTTTACACCTCTACAGGGTTCTATCACTTCAGTCTCACACCTAAAGGTATCCAGCAAACATTCTTTACACCTCCAACTCTTCACTACATCTGTCTTACATCTGGAAACCTCCAATATCAACCTGTAAGTTATACCTCAGAGCCTTCGCCGATTCCATCTCCGATCCTTAGGCTTACACTACACCTACTTCAAATTTCCAGACTGAAGCGACCCGTGCCTCAAATTTCCAGGTCTCTACTGCACGTCTCCCATACCTCCAGACCTCCATCATCACCTCTACCTTACACAGCTACACCTCCGCTCCGTCTCTCTCACACCTCTAGACCTGTCACCCCTCCGGGCCTCCGCTGTCAATATTTCACTCCTTCGGGCTTTCACTCAATCTCTTGTAGATCTCCACCAGCCTCGAGCTTCACAAAGCTTTTACGTCGAAACCTCTACGAGTCTACAGCCACGACCTCGAACCTCCAAACCTCCATGACCCCTTCTCCCTCTGACTCCATGATACAAAGAAACACCCCTCTAGAGTACAATCGATATTGCAGACACTACATCATGGCCTATGAGAAAAAAGTGGACAAATAAGAAAATAATAAGCTGTGGGCACCAAATATGTACAGGCCATGGGTGGAGTCCGGTCTATGATAAGCAACACTATTCCCGCAGTCAGTTTTGGTCCCAGGCACACACACATGGTGCGTCCAGAGGTCTTGTGTGCATGACTGGGAGGCAAGTGTGTGACGGCCCTGTCTCAAACACACGCCTGACCTATATACTTATCACTGCCTGCCACAAACTATAGGCCACGACAGCTAGCTATCCACACACACACACACACACACACACACACACACACACAATCCGGCTTATAATCAGGACACCCACACAGCCGGTGTGGGTGAGGGGGTGGATGACGAAGGGGGAGGAGGCCAGCCGACACCGACTTTCATGAGTCAAAGGCGGACTGATAATGCTCAGCCGCCCTTTCTAACACATCCTGAAGGAGACGCGTTCACCGTGTGTGTGTGTGTGTGTGTGTGTGTGTGTGCCTGGGGCTGAGGGTGTTATCTACTGTCGAGGGCTAGGCTTGGGCCGCCAGACGAGAGGACCCCAAGACCTGATCAAGGACAACCAGGAGCCCGCAGAACCCTTGTGGTCGAGTAATTGCCCCCGTGGCCTCGAAGGAACTGTAACATGTTATTTCGTAGGAGACTGTGATGTGTAATGTGGAGCTTGCAGGGGCTTATGTCCACATCCGGCTCATATATTATATATATATATATATATATATATATATATATATATATATATATATATATATATATATATATATATTATATACAACACTAATCTTTCTAGGCCAAGCACCAACTCAAGAAATAACGTATCTTCTTAAGAAGCTGCGATGAGGGGGAGAAACTTCATCAAAACAGTGTTCCACAACCACTAGTATCCCGAATCTTCAAGTACAATGATCCTACCACAACCGAAGGGTCGATCAGGTGTGTCATCCGACGAAGGCGATGACGTTGCGAGGTAAGAGGAGGTAGCCCGGCGCCTCTCAAGAGCTACTGCAGGTGCCACATCGAGTGACCATCTTCGAATTAACTTTCTCTCGTCTGGATGATCACGTCTGACCAGCCAGACGACTTGAGCTTTAAGAGTGTTGCATGCGCAAGCAGCATAAACCACACACACACACACACACACACACACACACACACACACACACACACACAAGTACCATTTACAACATCAGTCTGATCAATGTTACATTACAACTTGACCTATAGTGACGCAATTGCGTGCGTTCTCCTCAATTTCCTCGCGTCTGTAGCATTCCCATAACCTTCCTCACGAGATAACATATGTAACCCGAGGACTTAAGGCATTCTTAGTTTTTTTTTCTTCGTGAGCCAAACACATGTCGCAGGAAATCTACGACGATGCCTGACAGGAGCAACAGTCTTACTCAGCTACAGCAGCAGCAGCAACAGAACTGGTAGGCAGCAGAAATTTAAGCAACAGCAGCAGAAGAAAAAGCAGAAGCAGCAGTGGCAATAAGAACACCATGATGAAGGCTCAGCAGCAACAGCAGAGGCAGGACCAAAAGAAGCCTCAGCAGTAGCAGTAGAACCAGAAGAAGGGTCAGCTGCAGCAATAAAACCAGCAGAAGGGTCAGCAGCAGCAACAGGATCAGCAGAAACACTGGCTACAGCAGTAGGACCAGCAGAAGGAGCAGGGAACAGCAGCAGCAGCAGCAGCAGCAGCCCGCCAGGCAGGCAGGGAGGCAGACTACGTCAGCCTCCCACACGCACAGCTCGGGAATGCCAGAGGGCCGGAGCAACGGCAGCAGCAGTGCTGGTGGCTGGCTGGCTGGCTGGCTGGGTGGTTGGCTGGCCAGGACCCCGGGCCAGTGAGGGCCACACGCAACACGCCGCACCAGGAGCAGCTGCAGCAGCCGCCTCCCTAAGCAAAGCTGAGAACACCGCTAAGAGTGGGAGACTTAGTCATGTCTGTGAGATTACTAGATCAAACCGGATAGTACCCACACATTCTTTGTGTGTGTGTGTGTGTGTGTGTGTGTGTGTGTGTGTGTGTGTGTGTGTGTGTGTGTGTGTGTAGGGATATGTAACTCTCCTGTACGAATATATGCCTTACGAAGTTCTTTGTTTGTCTGTATGTATGTGTGGACATTATATATACCTCTATACGAATATATGCATTCTTACTAATCACCTAACTCCCTGTGTATGTACCTCTCTCTTTCCATAAGACCATGCATACATAAAATTCGTCTATGTACACACGGGGGGAACGCCACAAACCACCATAGATCAAAGAACGCTCTGTGTTCCTAGAGCCATCCTCCCCTTAGCCTTGTGTCTCCTCAGTTTACGAGGGGACAAGACACACACTTTCCTTACGCTCGTCCGACCAACCCACAGCACCCCGAGCCTCAACCCACTGTCTAGATAACGCCAACCCACAACCTACCCCAAGGTCTATCGGTCCCTGATATCTCTTCCACCCTTTAGTCCTTACGCTCTTGACTATCCACTGCTTTAGAGGGGGCTGTCGACTCTCTCTGGCACTTGGGGTCGTAAGCCAAACATCACGAGGGTCGATTAATTGCCCGACCAGCATTCTGGATCACGTCCCCGTGTTGACAGATGCGACCTCGCTGCGAGCGGGCGTATGTCTCTTGTCCTCCTGAACCGCCTAGGACCCAGTAACCTCCATCCGAGACTCCACGGCGATAGTAACCTCCCTGCTGAGGCTCTGAGAACCAGGTGACCTCCCTACCTAGGCTCTAAGGACCACGTAACCTCCCTACTGAAGCTCTGAGATCCCGATACCCTTCCTTCCCAGGCTCTAAGGATCCAGTAACCTCCCTACAGAGGCTTTAAGATCCCGGCACCTTTCCTACCGAGGTTCTACGGACCCAGTATTCTCCCTACAGAGGCTCTAAAGACCCAGTAACCTCCCTAACGAAACCCTAAGACCAGATAACCTCCCTAACGAGGCTCTAAGGACTCAGTAACTTCCCTAACGAGGCTCTAAGGACCCAGTAACCTGCCCTAACGAGGCTCTAAGGACTCAGTAACTTCCCTAACGAGGCTCTAAGGACTCAGTAACCTCCCTAACGAGGCTCTAAGGACCCAGTAACCTCCCTGATGAGTCTTCAAGGACCCGGTAACCTTACCGGGGCGGGCGGACGGGCACACAAGAACCGTATTCACACAAAAGTCATCGCTTCTACTAAGGCAGTTATCCCTCCTTCATAATACTGCGTTGTATGATCACTGCTTCCTACTGTATACACTCATCAGATAAATGGTGCTTCGAGGTGAGAAGGTGATTAATGAAAATAAATAACTAAACCATCATACGAAAAAAAAAAAAAGAAATGATCTATTTACAACACTGGGAATATCAATATTCTTTTATCTTTGTTTTCTTCCACCTATCATATATACATATACCAGTATACTATTAATCTCAGACAACTCTACACACACACACACACACAGACTCAACACACAGAAGGTCAAGGTTAAGAGACGGGGCAACACGAGTGCAAAACTCTCTCCCCGTAACACACACACACACACACACACACACACACACACACACACACACACACTGCAAACTCAGCCGACAAATGTAAACCACTGATTATTCTTCGAAGAAGAAAACCATATCAAGGTCACAGAAGAAAGGGGTTGAGAAGTAGAGATACGAAATAAAAAAAAAAAAAAAAACGCTCGAAGCTACAGACAGATCAAGCGTTACATCTGAGATGAAATAAGCAAAGAGAATGGAAAGACATACTTGAAGGCACAAGATGATGATCAGAAATCATCTATTTCAATCTGGAAATTGGTGGTGGGAGGGAGGTACTTAAACAGGTTAAAAAAAAAAACAAAAAAAAAAACTCTAGGAGGAATTCAGAGAGATATTACGGACGGGAGAGACACACTGAGGGAAGGATAGAATAAAGAATATGGTCAAGAAGGCATGAAAAAGAAAACAGGAGATGAAAAAAGCAGATAACAAAACAGCCCCGCTGTGTCTTAAGAGTGGTCAGGAACATCGAGGTGATACGATTGTCTGACTGAAAATAATGTATGTAAACACAGATGGACTGGTGGTATAGGGATAAAAAAAGAGCTAGAGTTCAAGGACCGAATTAGGAAAGACAAACCTACTCCCGTTGCGATAGTGGAGATGAAGCAAAACACTGCAAAACAAAGAAACCTCTTTAGATTCCTATAACAGAGTCAGAAGCGCTTTAAACAAAGGATGGGAATCTGTGTCTCAGGGGTGCCAGAAAGTATCTCTGACATTGTACCGCACGAGAGTTATCTAAAGAAATTGAATCTTCGGACAGCATTGAAATGGATGAAATCGAAATGGGTTGAGGTCACGGCTGTGCCACAAGGGGTTCGGTCCCGAGACCACAGCGCTCTTCTTGATCTGTGTAAATGACTCACCAGGATTTCACTCACACTCATCACGCGAATGATGCCAATGTCATCATGAAAGTTAAAAAAGACGGAGATTGCATCAACTTACAAGGGGACCTAGACAATACTCTAGTGCACAGTAATGAGGATGGGACAGAGGGGAAAGGAGGCTTCTTGACTAATATTATTTATCAGGGAATAAACCACAGGAATGTACGGGTATGAGAGGAACTTGGAGGGTTAACACTGTACTTAAGGGGGTTGACATGTATCAGAACACCACCTTTGGAGGACTGTGAAGGAGACCAACTGTCTATTGGCAAATATCACAGTCGCATTCAAGAACATGGTCAAGAAAACGTCCTGGAAACTGTTTACGTCGCTTAATAATCTAAAACTAGAACATACTTCCCAAGTTTGGTCACCGCGCGAAAAAGAGAACAAAATGAACAAAAGAGAAAAAGTCCAGAGGATGGCAACATAGATGGTGTCTAAATCAAAAGAGCCGAATTAAAGTGAGAGGCTAAAGACCATACTGTCAACCATAGAAGAGAGAGAGTAACTGGGGTGACTTGATCAAAACTTTTAAGTCATCAAACCAGTATGATGACGTCACCAATGAACATTCTTTGAAAGATGCAAAAATAGAACAACCGGAAGCCAGCGCTTGAAGTTTTAAGCAAGAAACGCGCTCAGAAAATGCATCAAAAAAAGCAGTTTTAAGCTGTCAGAGTTGTGGATGAATGGAATAAACTGGGTGATGAAATTGTGAATGAGTGTTGATAGCATAGAAAAAAAAAAATTCAGATGGTGGGGCGCCCGCCCCTCAAAAGTATGTGTAGAACTCCCGTCCCCGTACAGTGCAAAAAGGTGTCGTATTGCCACAGGGTAATTACACACAAGAGATCTATATCCACCCACAGAGACCAGGGTGCACGTGTGCATGAATTAGTTGAGTGCTGCAGTGACAAGTTTTTCAAGATTGGGCGCCACGCTTGCCTTTACTGGAAGACAGAACCTCCTTTTTAGCGGCAATCTGATCCCCGAGGTTAACATTTACATTGAATATCGTACGTCGGACGCTCCGGAGATGAAGCAACGACAAGGTCTTCAAGGTGGTAGCCAAGTGGCGCCCCCCGAAGAGGGTGAGGTAATGGCTACTATACACATACCCCACGCACCAGCGGAGAAGGATGAGCCTCGAGCTAAATATCTGATCCCATGAAGCCACAAGCCTCAGACATCAACCAACGTCGCAAAAGAAAAATGGAATAAGACTGACAAGTCTTGTAGCCTCTACTCCACGACGTCCACACCCACTGACTTTCACGTGGAAGGGAGGAAACCAGAGCAACAGAGAGCGACTCTCACATGCCAATCACCTGACAACACTACCTCCTTCAGCTCCGTATCCTTGGGTCATATTACACCACCGTTGTTTTTCTTACACTTGGATCTGAAGGACGAGAGAGGAACAGGGTACAGGGGAGAAGGAGAAGAGGGAGGGTCGTGTGGCGGAGGAAATGCCTGACTAGAGGGAGCGAAGGCCAGGATGAGAGGGAAATGGATTGCGATGGAGAAAAGGGGTCAAGGAGGAAGGATGAGGACGAGGATGGAGGAAAGACTAACGTCGGTTAAGCTGAGGAAGGTGGGAAGGAGGGATGAAGGAAGGAGGAGACTATAAGGAGGTCCAGAATAGAGGGAGAGAGGGTAGAGGTGGAGGAGGGGAAGGCAGAAGGCTGGCTTGGGTGAAGATGGAGAGCAGAGGCGGAGCGAGAACAGAGATGGAGAGAGGGAAGGATGGGTGAAGGTGTTGGCGAGTGATGGAAGTTAGGGAGGCGGTGGGTGAAGGTGGAAGGGATGGCTAGAACGAAGGAAGGCCCTGAGTACCATGGGTAACGCCCCAGGGGCCACAATTCTTTTCTTTTTTTTTTTTTTGCCCATGTCCTCTGGGATGTGTGCTGACTGCAGGACGCGATCTTCTCCCTTGACCTACCATGTCTTTGCTGGTCTTCCTCTGCCATCCTGATCTCTTCCACCCAACCACAGCAACACGCCAGCCGTAGAGCTAACATTTCTGACTGTCTTGTCCTCTAACTTTTCCCTCCAGTGAGTTCAGACGCTCTACTACTCTCAACTTCAGTAGTTCTACTACCGGCAGAGGTCGCCCGTCCTCCTGATCAGCACAATATGAATGATCAAACACACACACACACACACACACCAACGAAGGGCTTCAACGAGCTCCTCCTTCCACAGGCAGTGGCACTCATACGTCAGTGAGGAAGTGATGTTCCTCGGAACTACAGTAAGACCCAGCCTTCCAGACATGAGGTTCTTCGTCTACCAAAAGTGACCGATTGTGTGGAATATGTAAAGCGCTAGAGAACCGAACAGGTTATGCAGTACTATTCTTACCCTGAAAAAGATCTTGGAACTTAAAACTATTTAGATCTTAATATCTTAACCTCTTTTAAAAGTTAATCAAAGATTTAAATGAAACGAATCATACTGAATGACATAATCTATATTCCTTTACAAAATTCACGTCTATTTTACAGTTGACAAAATATGATACATTCGTTGGTTTCAATAGTCCTTTACCTGAAAAAAGATAAAAATACTATAATTCACATCATCCTTAAATGTTGAATACTGACGTGAACATTTGAGCTCTTAAGACAAACGCAAGTACGCGCGCGCGCGGGCGTGTGTGTGTGTGTGTGTGTGTGTGTGTGTGTGTGTGTGTGTGTGTGTGTGTGTGTAACACTCGAACGCAGAGGCAACACGCTGGGGATTTCAACGATAAAGTAAGTAGTGATCCCACGGGATATAGGCGGGAGGGGCCCCCCACATCACCCCATTTCTGAAGAACTTCTCATTTGTATACTTCCTATAACAACATCCTATAATAAATGATGGTTCCCAGTCACACAGAATGCTTTGATCAACTCAAAATCAGCATCACTGTAGGAGGAGATGACAAGTGACTACCTACCTGACGAAGTTCTTGGGCTTCACGTGTAGCAGTCGTGTGTTTGCAGTGCCCCCGCGGGTACACCAACGACATGGTGTCGTAACTAAATGTATGTATAACACTCCTGTGTTTGTGTGTGTGTGTGTGTGTGTGTGTGTGTGTGTGTGTGTGTGTGTGTGTGTATGTGTGTGTGTGTGTGTGTGTGTCGTAAAACCGGGCTGGTACCAACCCCAATGTGTCGAAACACCGTGTGAGAAGCAGCCTCAAGATGCCTCGCAAACATTTGTGTGAAGCAGCCTCATCTGTGTCGCAACCGAGTATGAGAAGCAGCCTCATATGTGTCACAAACATGTGTGAGAAGCAGCCTCATATGTGTCACAAACATGTGTGAGAAGCAGCCTCATATGTGTCGAAACCAAGAGTGAGAAGCAGCCTCATCTGTGTCGCAACCAAGTGTGAGAAGCAGCCTCATATGTGTCGCAACCACGTGTGAGAAGCAGCCTCATATGTGTCGCAACCAAGAGTGAGAAGCAGCCTCATATGTGTCGCAACCACGTGTGAGAAGCAGCCTCATATGTGTCACAAACTTGTGTGAGAAGCAGCCTCATATGTGTCGCAACCACGTGTGAGAAGCAGCCTCATCTGTGTCGCAACCAAGTGCGAGAAGCAGCCTCATACGTGTCGTAACCCCGTGTGAGTAGCAACTTTACAGGTATTACAGCTCCGTCTGAACAGCCCATACGTGTCGCAAAAAAACAAAACAACAGTAACATGCAATACATCACATGATATAATTTATCGTGACTAAATAATATGAATGTCACATATTTAAGTAGTAACAGAAGCCTTGCAACTGCAGTAGTCCAGTTTTTAACAGCTCCTAAAGTGCAGTAGTAGTAAAAGTATGCAGAGGCTGGAGTCCCTAGTGGTCATATATAAGCGGCAGTTTGTATGATTATCATTCGTGTATTACGGCGCCAGTTTTACACTCGTGGTGTGCCATGTCCACGTGGTGTGTGTGTGTGTGTGTGTGTGTGTGTGTGTGTGTGTGTGTGTGTGTGTGTGCGCTTCCGAAAGCAGAAGCCCCCTGACCACGTTCAGAAACTGTCACCTCAGGCCCCTCCCTGGTTCGTCAACTCGACATATCTCATTACTAAAACGTCTAAATTGAGGAGGAGGAGGAGGAGGAGAGGTCGTCCTGACTAGGGTGGGAAACACCAGGGGCGGAAGAGTGGCCAGGGGGGAAGCAATCGATCCTCATCCCTCCAAGACGCAAGATCCATCGGCCAGTTTCGCCCCTAACGCTAACAAGCCGTCGATACGAACCAAAAGAAAAATAGAGCGTCCAGTGCGATACGATAAGCGGAGTTGCCAGGTAAAGGGAGGCGAGTGATGGAGGTGAGAGATGGAGGCGAGTGATGGAGGTGGGGATGGGGGATAGCTAGTGATGGAGAAGGGAAGACGGTGTAGGAGGAGGAGGAGGAGGAGGAGGAGGAGGATAGACAGGCCAACAGAGCCCAAGGGCCCGCCAGGAGGTTCGTATGGTCAGGCGGACCCACCAGGGAGTGAAACATTACCTGGTCAGTGTTGGCCGCTTGTTTCGCCTTTTATTTATTACTGGAGAGGGGGCATGAGAGTGTGTGTGTGTGGAGCGGCGGGCAGGGAGGGAAAGAGGAGGTGTATGTATATATATATGTTGGGTGTGTTAAGCGGCGCCGGTCTACTTGCCTGTGACTACCACCGGCCGATACAGACTAATTATAGGCTCCTCTTTATTGGCCTCACCTAAGGAGTGAGTTACAACTGTAATGCGATCCCCGCTCTTGTTACGAAGTCAAAAAGAAAAAGCTATATAACAAACTTTTACCGTCTATAATGCACGGGAATAGAAATCATTGGTAACATATATGAAAATCATTATTCTAATGAAGGAATCTTGTCCTTACTACCCCGTACCTTATGGTTCCCTGAAGAATCGACCGACACACCACTCCTGACCACGAAACCATCACAACCACTATTCCCTTTCTCTTCCACAACCTTCCCAAAAACCTCCTTCGCCCTTTCCAGCCCCGGGCCAACAATTCATCTCCAGTTAATAAGTGACCAAGGGCCTCTAGGACAAACATCCAACTAGTATGCCCGTCGGCTACAGCAGCTGGAAAACGAACGTCCCGAGGTTCTAGGAGAAGGAGCCGACGACGCCATGGCGTTGTAAGAGACCCCCGTCCTGACCCTGACTTAGTACCCAGTACCCAGCCAGGGATTGCGGCGGGTCCAAGGGCTGGGAGCACAAGCAGTTCCTGGTGGCCAAATACGATAGCATTTGACAAAAACTTTTTAAACAGTGGCGAGTCGTTTGGATTCACCCATGACGCGGGTTGACAAGGCCAGGTTGGGTACGAGCAGAGCCCTGGCGTGGGAAGCAGGCGGGGGACGTGGGGGCAGCAGGCGGTGGGCGTGGACAACAGGAGGCAGGCAGGCGCGGGGCATCAGTCGTTCAGAGGCGTGGGCAACAGAAGGTAGGTGTGGCCACCAGTCGAATGGGGCGTGGACAGTAGTAAGCAGTAAGCAGTTTAGCATAGGCCGTGAAATAAAGGAAGCAATTGTGGACACCAGGATACACGGCTGGCGTGGACACTAGGATACACGGCTGGCGTGGACACTAGGGAGTATACAGCCGGCGCGGACACCAGGGTACAGCGGGCGTGGACACTAGTATGTATACTGCGGACGTGGACCCCAGGGTGTACACGGATGGCGTGGACAGCAGGATATGGCCAGCGTGGAAAGCAGGGTGCGAGGCGTGAGACGTGTACAAGAGGGTGCGGGCGTGGGCGAGAACCACCACCACGCCCTCACTAAAAACTGCCTCAGCACCCCGCCCTGCGACGGCCGTGGACGACCGCCAACCAAAGCAGCCCTCCCCGTCTCCCTCCCTCCCGTCTGCTGACATTTCTTGCCGCTTCGCTCCGTCGCCACTCAAGGTGAACTATACATGATCATACTCTACACCCTGTGAATAACAACACACGCTGGTGACTGCTGCGGTCTTGCTAAGACGCTAGTACTCTTCACACACACACACACACACACACACACACACACACACACACACACACACACACACACTCTACCAACCTCACACGCATGACTCGCCCGGGAGGGCACGAACGAGCTGGGCTGAATATATAATCCCAACTTGGAAATACGGTGAACAGATTCTAAAAGGTCGAGCTATGAAATATTGCACGTTTAATGCCACGTGAAAGACAAGTATATCATCCTCACTGTGAGTATGAAAAGCCTCCGGACTACTGGTTGAAAGTCTTGCGGCCTCATCAAGAAGGTCTCTACCAATACAAGCTGACGGGGGCAGAATAGACCCCTGGCGCAGGAGGGGGAGTAAACACTTAAAACTTAATTCAACACTTTAGAGTCGGACGAACTTTGGGGAAATAATACTCCTGGCGTAAATCAAATTAATGATGATAATAATAGCATTCCTTAAAGTCAATACATAAATGGTAATGAACTTAGAAGCAGGCACGTCGAGTAGTGTATGGTGGTGGCGATGAGTACTCGAGAATTGAAAAGGAGAGAGGAAAGTAATGCTAAAAAGAGCTGTTGGACAGCGACGGTGGACATCAGTTCATGATATGGTAATGGGGATGGGAGAAAGAGTCGACAGACCGATGGTGTCATCGGTCATGATGGGGAGGGGAGTAATGAGGTATACTATGTACAGTGGTAGATCACACTGCAAGAGAGGGAGGAGAGTGATGATGGAATATGCTGAACCACTCAGAGGTTGATTTCAGACAGACTGAATGCGAGGAGTGCTTGGACGACCATCGTCGCCACAATTCCCACAACTACAACCGCCGTAACCATCGCAACTACAACAGAAAAAAACCCACCTACACAACCCTGACCATCACCACCAATAGTACAACCGCCACACCACAACCACCACCGCATCAAACCTGGACCAACACAACTACGACGCGCCACCATCAGCACCACTACACACACACCACCACCACCTCAACAACTCCCTCCCCTAAACTTCGTCTTCTCGTCTTAATTTGGCTCCTCCCTCCTAATAAAGCCAAGTATTTACTAAATCTGAGCTAAGCCAACGGTCTCGGGAGTCTCCGCCGTGGTCTTGGGAATCACACACCGACTAAGAACACACAAAGGTTTCTCTTGGTTTCCTCCTTGTGTCACACACTCTACACTCCAGTCTTATCTCACAAAGAAAAACACTCGTCCTCAACTCCCATGGCCGACCCGGCCTCAGTTACCACCGTCGTCCTCGCCATTTTCCTCATCAATATCTTTAATTCTAAAACTCCATCTAAGTAAACTAAAGAGAATATGATACTCATTCTCAATTGTGTCTCGCAAGAGGGGGAAAAAAGCGAACGGGGTTCGATACACCGACAGCGCAAGTCAAGGTCCCGTACAGAGATCCGAACACCGAACCACTTGAGGCGAGAGCCCATCGCCCGGGGCATCCAGCGCAGCGTACTCTTGGACGACCCCGCCAACCACAGAGAAGGGGCATGGGCGGTGGTGGCCTGGGGGAGGAGGAGGAGAGAGGGATGGATGATGGAAGGGGCAGGACAGGGTGGGAGAGGGTGGAGGGTGGGGAGAAAGGGATGAGAGAGAGGGAAGGGGGGTTAAGGATGGGAAGAAGTAATACCTCAGGGAGAAGAAAGGACAGACGAATGAGAAAGACGAAAGAAAAGAAAACATGAACAAAAATAAGAGTACTGAGATAAGGCCACGTGGAAGTAGCGAACACGTGAAGATCTTAGACCCCAGAGCGAGGAGGAGGAGAAGGAGGGGCAGTGAGTGTGTCAGAGAGATGAGACGAATGAGTCAAAAGGAAGATGGGAAGCTAATAAGGATGAGAAACAGTATATAATACACTTTAAAGACATCACTGAAAGCAGAGTGTGTGTGTGTGTGTGTGTGTGTGTGTGTGTGTGTGTGTGTGTGTGTGTGTGTGTGTCTGCAGAAAAAAAGAGGTTAAAAACAATGCGATAATACAACAAAGGAATGTGAATACCGATGATACACGCATTTGAACAACACGTCGAAACACACCGTAGGTGAGCGAGACACAACACTCCAAACACAAGACCTCCCCAGCACCCGAGGCCAGACGAGTAATAATATCCAGCTTTGGGCAACACATTACAGCTTTAGTATAACAAGGCAAGTGATCAGAGATGGGAGGGGAGAGGAGGAATTACACGAGAGACACAAACAACAGAAGTGGTGTATGACGCGGGTAGCCGCTAGAAGAAAGTAAAAGTATCCTACATTCCTTATGTATATATAGATGAAGACAGGATAGGACAGTAAAAGGCTCCTCCCTACCCACCAGCATAGACAGAGACAGGATAGTATAGTAGAAGGCTCCTTTCTACCCACCAGTGTAAAGGGAGACAGGATAGTTATACAAAAAAGACTCCTGCCCACCCATAAGTATAGATTGAGACAGGACAGCAATGCGGGAAAGCTCCCCCACCCCCTGCCAGTATAGATGGAGACAGGACAGTAATGCAGAAGGCTTCTTCCCACCCACCACGATAGATGGAAACAGGACAGAGCAGCGGAACTCTCCTCCTCAACCCATCTAACTCACGGGGTCTTAAGAGTACCGACCTCCTCCTGCCAGTTGCACCTGGGAAGGGAAGAGTGAGGACTACATGGGAGTAATAACCAGTTGGATGAATCATCTAGGGTGTGACGGCCTCCAAGGGCATAACCGCGGGTGGTGGTGGTGGCGGCCTCCGGAGGCAACCTGCTCAGGAGACAAGCCGGTGAGCGAACCCGGTATACAGCCCCCGGGGGAAGGAGGTTACACATCACCAAATATCTTCTGTGAGGAGGAGGAGGAGGAGGAGGGTGGTTATCTGGGCTACTGCCAGGGAAGAGACGAAGTTGGAGGACGGGGCATGAATCTTACACTGACGCAGTACAAAAATACACCAAAGAAAGAAAAAAAAAAAAGGACTTTCTATACTCGTGAGTGTACATGGTCATATCAACTCCCACAACCAGTATTTAGGAGGTATTACAGACACTACTGCAAGCACAGACTCAGTGACAATAACAAGCACACAAGCGATCAATTCCCTCTGGGTGATGACTCGACTCTTTGAGTACACTAACATAACCTTTTCAGGGAGTGGGTTGAATACACTTGAGCACACAAGACCAGTTCCCACGCGCATTAATAGCTCTGTGATAAAATTAATGATGTCATTAGTACATAATAATCATATATATATATATCTATATATATATATATATATATACGTATGTGCGATAGTATTAGCGAGGTACTTGGGTGTTAGATGAAAAAATTCTTGCGTAGCTCCTTCCTCTTTTTATTCTTTTCGAGAGCAATAATACAAGGAGGGAAGGATTTTCCAGCCCTTCCCCCCGCTCCTGCCCCTCTTAGTTGCCCTCTGCGACACACAGGAGATTAGGTAGCATTCTTTCTATCCTATACCAAGGGTTAAGTAGCAGCGGTAGCACTGGCAGCAGAAATACTTAGGAGAAACGGATGGATCTGTATGTGGCATGTATGGATCTGAAGAGAAGATACGTTAGGGTGGATAGAGATGCCGTATGGAAGGTCTTAAGAATATACAGTGTGAGAGAAAAGCTGCAAGAAGCAGGTGAGAAGTATTATGAAGGAAGTAAGGCACATGTACGAGTAAAAAGAGTGGAAAGTCAGTGGTTCCAAGTAAAGGTTGGACAGCAGCAGGAGTGTGTGATGTCACCGTGGTTGTTTAATTTGTTTATGGATGGGGTGGTAAGGGCCTGAACATGCAGAAGGGTGAACGACATGCATGGGGTAGAGTGAACTGAAACGACGTGGTATACAGGGGTCGACGTGCTGTCAATGGACTGAACTAGAGCATATGAAGCTTCCAGGGTAAATCACCGAAAGGTTTGTGGGGCCTGGTTCTGGACTGGGAGCTGTGGTTTCGGTGCATTACAAATGACAGCAAAGAATGGATGTGAGCAGATGTGAACATCTTCGTCGGTTCCTGGTGCTACCTCGGTAACGCGGGAAACCACGATAAAATATGAAAAAAAAAAAATCTACAAAAAAGTAATAACACGTTAACAGTTTACGAGTACCACTTCCTGTATTATGATGCATCATCGGCTTAAAAACTTCGAAATCAACATTTATAATGTTCGGCTTCAGAACGAGTTGCTGTCATCAACAAAGGCTGTCTCGCCTTCAATCGATACATATGGACTGTGTTGTCTTATGATGAAAATACTTAGCAATTCCAGTCCACATGAATCTGACAAACTGGAATCTCTCTCTCTCTCTCTCTCTCTCTCTCTCTCTCTCTCTCTCTCTCTCTCTCTCTCTCTCTCTCTCTCGTCACCTCATCCTAACGTACAAGGCCAAGAAGGCGACACCGCGGTCATGCGATGCACCCTGAAAGAGAACAGTGTTCACACACACGCAGATAGTTATTATGCTCAAACAATCATCTCCACGAAACTCGAGTGAGGCTTATTTTACCCTCCCAACTTGCAGGGGTGAGGTTCTTGAAAGACTGTATTCTGCGGTCGACACTGAGTCCAGCAGAAGTTAAGTTAATAACTTGAGATCATAGGTCCTTCCCGAAATGGGGAAAAAAAAAAATAATAGTCTTCAGTAGACGAGTGTACATTCGACTTATGAAATTGGAGAGCAAGATGTTTTTTCCCGGAACCAGGAGGTCTTCACTGTACGAAAGGTTCAAAGGGGGCAAAGGTTTGGACATCGCAAAGACTTGAGAAGCACAAGACCGAAGGGCACGGCAGACGAGGAGGTGCTGGGACGCGCTGGTCGGTGAAGAGGCTGAACCCACGTGATGCCACAGGTGGCACGGGTCAGGCTGGTTGAGGTGGTGAGATCACTCCCGCAACTTCCGGCAAGCAAGCGCTTATTCCCATCCTAAAGCGTAACCTTCTCAAACACACACACACACACACACACACACACACACAACTGTGACGCCCATAAGTCAGACTTCCCACACTTCGAGTGTTCTCTTCGCCGCCCATGACCAACCTGTTCTCAAAACACAAACCCGACCTTAACCCCGCCTTGAGCACCACCTCTCTTCGAAAACCCGCTAGCTTCCTCCACACACCTCGTCTTTTCGCCGTTCCAAACAATTTCACTCGTCTCGAACATCAAGGTCTTCGCTATCCGCAACGGCCCAATAGATATTTTTCACTCGTGATCAGAAACTATCCAGTTTCCAATGTCATCCTACGAAAAAAAAAAAAAAAAACTCAAGAACTACTCCATCAGATCCGCCAAACGCTAGTCATACAAAATCACATCTATTAGTTCGTACCATTCTGGTCGGTCATGCCGGAGGGACACTCCACATCGGTGTAGGAAGTACTGATCCTCTCCTCCACACCCTGGTGACATCCAGACGCTTCTTCAAGTCCTTAACCTAGCCTCCACTCCGTAACCTAGCCTCCACTCCGTAAACTAGCCTCCACTCCTTAACCTAGCCTCCACTCCTTAACCTAACCCTAACAGTTAGGGTATTTTCATGGACAAAGAATATACCCTGCCTTTCACGGACCCCCCCAGATTACATCACAGACTAATGCTATCATCACGTTTCATCGCTAACATCAAAACTAAAAGAATCAGACAAAAAACACCAGACAACAGTAGAGAATACGACAAGAAAGTGACGATAGCGCAAGACTGGCTTACCAATACTTAATTTTATAGTCTTGGCTTCGACAAGCTCCCTAGACGCATTATATATATATATATATATATATATATATATATATATATATATATATATATATATATATATATATATATATAATTCAAACCATCATCGACCCACAAACACGTTTTCTATAATGAAGCTGAACACCCCAAGTACTTTAAGTGTGACGCCAAAGGGCACTGCTTTTGGACCCGGACTCCCCCAGGCTATCGGAGCAGATCTCCGGTTAACAAACCCTCATATCCACTACAGTGCCTTCGGTTCGAAGCTTCGCCACGCAAAATGCCAATACGTTCAACGCCGACACCCATTACCGACCCCTCTGTTCGAAGCTTCGTTACGCAAAATGCCACACTGTTGAGCCCTCACATCCACCACCGCACCTGGGTTCGAAGCTTCACTTCGCTAGATGCCAGTTGGTTGATGTTTTGAGATTCTGTATTCGTTCTTGTACACCGGTTAAAGTCGTCGAAATGTACAAGTTTCTTCATTAGAAAATATTTTCGAAAACCTAAATATAAAGATACCTTATAAACTTATACCTTTTTTCCCTTCTCAATCTAACCGAAAACCTAAAACCTAAAACCCACCACCAACTCCACAGCTGGCGCATAGAAAACGGCTTCAAAACAATACTATTCGCAAACACACGAGGCGGTATTGAGTTCCCAAAAGCATTACCAATGAAAGGAAAGAAAAAGACGTCAGATCCGCCAACCAACGTCGTCTTCTCGAGCTGCAAGAGTCACATGGTGATAAGCGATCATCATCTCGTCCACGTCAACCAACTCCTTGTTTCCAGACAATTTGGAAATATCATCACCGCCTAATTGGAGCCAGACTCCAGGCGCTGAACAGCTAACAATCACAGGTCAAGAGGTAATCATGGGTTAACGATATGACACATGACTGACACACACGGATTATAGTGGCACGGCATGACAGTCATGATTCGGCTCTACGACACACGAGAGTCATGGATTTTGGTGACATGACAAAGGCACTGACTGGTGATTTACGTGTACCATTTTCGTTACGCTCTCGAGTATGACAATACGACTCGAGCACGTCGGTACGACCACTGAACACGACGGTGCGTGCGACCCTTGAGGAAGACGGTACGTACAATGGCACGATGGTATGGCTCTAGAGCACGTCGGTGCGACCCTTGAGCACGAAGGTAAGGCACTTACGCGCGCGCGACCCTTGAGTACGACGGTCGACCCTTCGTTCGGTGGTGTGACCAGGTCATCGCACCCGAGTGGGAGGGTTAAGCTCTCGTGCCAAAGCTTCGTCGCGTCGCGCTCAAGCGTAGCAATGCGGTTGCATGAGGGTCGTACGATCAGCGCTCAAGGATGTCGCACCGTTAGTACTCGGAAGAGTCGTGCCGTCGTACTAAGGGGTCGCACCGCTAATGCTCATGATTCGTACCGCCGTACTCAAGGAAAATACTACCACCACCACCTGGAGAAGGTAACACTATCAAAATAATCTGAAACGTAAAACCGAACGCAAGTCTGTCTGTTAACGTATTGCTTTTACGACGGTCGTCGACCTCGTAAGGTACTAACGTGCACCAGTGTCAGACACAGTCGAACAAGTCTCTGAATCGACCACACTCGACCTCACCACGTCAACCAGCATCTCTGACAGGCTCACTCCGTCAGCAGGACACTCATCGACGATTTAGGACAGGTATCAGG
>NC_092286.1:12388235-12418235 GCF_036320965.1 Panulirus ornatus
TAAGAGCAGAAGTCAACGAAGTTATGAAGGTCACAGCAACAAATACAGTTATAGTAGTAGTGTATGATGGAATGTGTGTGTGTGTGTGTGCAACAACAAAGACTGTGTGTGGTACAACAGCAAAGACTCAAGTAGGTGGTGGCGATGGAGAGTCGCAGTTGTAGCGGTGGTTGTAAAAGCAGCAGCAACGAGTCTTTAGTCTATTGCACCATCAACAACAATAGACAAGGCAACAGGTGCAACTGACAGCTGTAACGATACAGAGAACAGCTGTAGCTGTAGTGGCCATCATGACTGTATTTGTGACATCATCTTAAAAGAGCATAAGACCTTCCGACTCCATATGCAATACTACTTTCTTTAAAAGCCACTCATCTATTGTCCAGCCCAGTTCTGCTGGGGTCGCCAGCATCAACAGGTTGCCCGACTTCCCCAAGAACTGTAGAGTCTCTCGAACAGCCACTAATCTCCTCTGGATCCGATCAACCCCGTCCTCAAGATGTGATCTCTCACACTGGTTCTGCCGACCAAACCAAGAGGCGCACGACATGCCAGCGACATCGACGCAAGCAAACACAGTGACCGCGGGTTTAGGTGCTGACAAAGGCAGGTGGAAAGCTACTGAAGGTCGTCAGTAGCTTTAGAACGGCGTCCGTGCCACACAGTCAGTGAGGTTTGGGAGTGACGTTCCCGAATCTGATGACCTCCAAACCCAATCAGTATTGATGTCTTATATTGACGGCAGTTGTAGAAGTATGACACCCTCCTACTTGACCGACTCGTGTGAGATATTAAAGATGAGAAGAGAAAAATGAGACAAGAGGAAAGACTTGAGTTCGAGGAAGCGTTACTCGCAGTAGAAAGGAAATAAAACTCAGCACACACACACACACACACACACACACACACACACACACACACAGTCAACCGAGAGCCACAAGACGAGCCGCACGAAAACACAGGTATCCAAGCAAGAACGAAGCCCAAAAAAAAAAAATAAAACTCAAACACATGACCAAGTCAGTATGGAATCTCGAGAGACTGATGCAGGAGAGTACCTCGAAATCACACTCAACTTGGAAGAACTTCAGACCTGTGTGCGAGAGTTAGAGGGAAAGCTACAAAAAGAATAATACAAAGGATACAGAGCCTAAGACCATTACTGTAACATAAAAGACCCTCAGAAGTACAAGAAAGAACCACATGAGTCTTAATAACACACACACACACACACACACACACACACACACACACAACTAAGTCCGGTTCACGGAGCAACATTACAAAGTCTTCGTTTTCTTCGTCTCTCCAGAATTCATTTCTCTAATTCCACCTTCCACAGCTACGTTATTCTCAGCCGAGTAAACCGCAGGCAAATATTACTTTCTGGACAAAAGACTAAAAGTTCACTTCTTTTTTACACATTGCGCAGAGGATCATGTAATTCATGAAAGACCTTATCATCTACCGTCAGTCGATTCAGGGTTTACCGACCGAACGTCATAACATTCGCTACCGAGAGCAAACAAACAAGCTGAAGAGGCCTGGCCCGGGGACTACGTCCTGCACAAGGCTACAATGTACGTTGTTGTCATACGTCAGTCAGAGACTTGAATACCAAGTATTGTTCACTATAAGTTCACTATTGTTCGGGGGAGGAAAAGCAGGTCAAGAACATTTTCTTGTCCACAGGCTCGTTCGGGTCAGTTTCTTTTCCACAGAGGGTGTCCCATATGTTTCCCTTCTACAACGAGAATGTCCATCATCACCTCCCAAGGGAAAAGAAGCCAGTACGTCATCTTCAGTTTCCGTGAGGAATTGTGCATTCCACTGTGAACCTTTCGTTTACATTACGGTCGACTTTCAGACTAGCCTCTTCTTGCATTGCTAGGATACCTTCCACAGTAGTCACCCTCTGACTTTCTAGTTCCTGTACTTCAATTCCTGTGGGGGGAACAGCAAGGCGTCTTACCTCCAAATTAACTCAACCACAACACTGAAGTGTTTCCTAACTAGTAAAATTATGTGTCATGATCTGCACTTCGCCTCTGGACATTAGAAATACTATGGAGTGAACAGAAGAGAAATTCTAACAAGAACCAGAGCAAGTGTGCACACCTGCACTAGGCTTGTCAGAGTGTGGTGCTTACGACCACGACCTCCAACAGCCTGATTGCACACAGGAGCTAGACGACAGCTTGGGCCGAGACCCAGCTGTAGTGGGTAGAAGACCTCCGAAACCATTATAGGAAGGATGGACGCTGTCTCAGATTTTTGCCTTATGGACGAGGCTTACGGCAAATGTTACCTATACCTTTGAGACACAACCATATATATATGTAATCCTCTGCGGGTAGAACTTGATTCTTTCAAGGCCCTCGGTGCTGCCGAGTTGGGTGAGTGACAACCTCTTTCTCGGCTTCTGGAGGACATGACGAGAAAGACCCTGATTGGAAATCTCGAACGCTGTCTCAAACCGCAAAAGGAAGATGTTCTTTTTCCCGTGTTCGTATTTTCACAATGTGATGGAAACATTGTGTGTCGAGAAGTGCTGCGGATGAGGACTTTGCTCCCACTTGACGAATCGCATCTTCAGTGTGGCAAGTGGGTAACTCAAAGGGCATCTCTCCGTTCGTGTGAAAGTCCATGTTTCCCTCAAGCAACCTAGGCGTGAGTTATGGATGCGTAAGTGTGATTTCAAAGGCCTGTATATAAGCGCACGTACAAATCTGATCCACCCTGGTGTTGATAGGAATATGAAGAATGATGTTTACGAGACTGGTCTGGATTTAGTCTGTAAGATGTTAGTTCAGTGGGACAACTTGATGATGCATATTTTCAGTCTGATTCGCTTGCCTAGCTCCTCACCCTCTCCAACGCTGAGGACTTTTGAAGGAGTTATAAGTGCCATATCTCTCACGTCTTCCTTGAGGCTTTACTTACCATAGGCGAAAAGATAGGGGGGATACCCCTCCTATCATATACTGTTACAGAAAACGTCCAGACATTTAATGGGATGCTGTTATGAGCAACCCATTCCATGTATATTCACTGCTGAGGCTGTACGAACAAAATCCGTGAGCCTTGTTCACCACTAACACTTGGCCTTGAAAACCAGATAAGCTTAATTATTCTCTCTTTGTCCGGAGCAAAGAGGGGAAGAAGGGAGGAGAGGGAACTACATTCCATTTTCTTTTTTTACTTAAACACATATTGGAAGTGTAAATTAAGGACTAAATCTGAATAAAGTGGCAAACCTCAGTGACTATCACTCAGGCCGAACCTATTTCTAAAATGTTCGCAGCCGTAAATCTCTCAGAATCTCTCTCTGAAGACGTACGATTAGGATCATCTTTCTAAAGATTAATATACATTTTCTCTCTTCTAATATCATTCGGACGGTGCGTGTGAGAATCGAATACAGATTTTTGGTGGAGGGGGGCGGGCTACACTACACATCTCTGCACATGAAGCGGTCGAGGGTGGAAAAAAAAATAAGAAATAAAGAAAAACGTGGTGTAATGTGCTGGGGTTGGCTTAGTTTTGGATGGTGAGGCGCTGGTCTCGGTGCATTATACATGACCGCCGACGACCATGCGTGTGCAGATGAGGCCGTACTTCGATCTCTACTGACGCTAACTAGTTCGTACGGGAAAGAAAATTTGGGCATAAGAGAAATAATACGACTTTCTTCTGACGGTTTCAATAGAAACTCAAAGTATTCAACATGGTAGACTCTGAACCGCGTCTTCGAAGCGTAGAGAAATATAAACGCTTGAGACATCTCAACTGACGAAGGGAAGCAAAGGCGACTCAGATACTAGAAGATCAGTAGAAAGCCGCCACTACCTTAGACGTGGCACACTATATTCATCCCCCTCATCCCCCCCCCCTCCTCCACACACCTCCCATGTCTTGTGTAATTTTTGAGATATCACATAAAATGTAGTAATTGCCTCTAATAAAAAAAAAAATACACTACTAAATACAACAATAGCATGAAGAAAACAACGAAGCATGTGTCAACAATTTGCACCGCGTGAGGGACAACCTCAAACCAATGTAAGAACGACGAGAGAGAAGCGAGTCAGCCACGGCAGCAGTGGTAGTAACACTTATCATCAACGTTAATAACCCACCACCACCACCACCAGCAGCAGTAGCAGCAGCAGCACCAGCAGCAGTAGTGACCTCACCATCAAAAGAATGAGGGGGAGGGTCACTGTGGTCTTGAAGAACCAACCGTTCGCTCCACACTCGGAATGGAGTGGCCATTCTGTTGTTACGGCTCTGATCCCAGCTCAGTTGCAACACACGGCCAAGCAGGTGATTTAGAAGGTAAAATACGCTCGATGGAGGGGTTAGTACACAGCCACTACAAGCAAGCCCATGCTAAAGCCTTGGCTGGTAGCATGAGAGGCGGCGGAGCGAAATCCTTGAGCAACCCTCTGCATGATGGGGAGATGGGGAGGGGGGACCCCTGACTATAACATACGCAGGGTCGCCTCCTGTTCTAGATATAGCATTAAGGTCTCCTCCACGTTCGCCACATACCTCTTGCCTTACATTTACATATGTAGCGGAACTGGGGTCTTAAATCGAGGCGCGTGTCCTTGCCTGTGTGCACGCTCTAACATACCTTAATACATATACAGACGCGATGTTTACATGTGACAGGCGGGGTTTTGATTATGTACATATACAGAGACAGTGAAGGCTGCTTGAGTAAACATCCACACACACACACGCACACACACACACACACACACACACGCACACACCTCCCCGCTCCCTCCTCCTCCTCTCCAACCAAGGTGCGACACAAGACTATCGGCTGCGATCCACACCGACACCGTCCAGACAGACTTAAACAGGACATGGCATGGACTGGCTTCGTCTGCACACCGTCCCCTAACATCAAGCGGGAGAAAGAAGTTCGTGCGATTAAACTGACCTCATTCACCCAGACAACGAGACGCCATTAAGCCAGACACCGGACGCCTCTACCGAGTCATGGTGGACACGGATGCAAGGGGACCCACAAGCACGGAACAAAGGCCACCTCACCCTTATGCACGAGCGAAATTAAATGCATGAAGGAATACGACACCGCTGCGCCTCGATACACGGCTCTTGTCCAAACTCATCCCGCCCACCGTGTGTGTCCAGGAGCCTCGTATTGAGGTCCGGCAGAGGCGTGTGTGGGTACGTCCCTCTGTCCTCCAGTGACATAACTACAAAGGAAGGTAGTACATTTTTTCCCTCTTCTTCCTTCCTCTTCATCATAAACATTAGACGAACCGTCCATGCATCTTACTCTATGCTGGTCGATGGACGACCAGAACCAGAATTCGTGTCGAGTATATAAAAAGATCAAGGGTGGATACACACAGCCACGAGGACAAATTCTGAAGAATGTCAGCAATCAGGAAAACTGAGGGTCAAAGACAGCAGCTGAGGATACCGACGGAGGGCGTCAACATTAGGAAAATATATGAAGCAACGGCATGGAGGATGACAACTGGTGACGACTGTGAGTGACGGGTGCCTCGCGAAACATTTCGATATCATAGGTTTAACTACTAGACAGTGTTGGTGACAAGGAAAATTGGCAGACAGTGTTCGTGACAAGGATAACTGGTAGATAGTGCTGGGAGCAAGAACAGATGGCAGAATTGGTGACATGGATAACTAGTGGACAGTGTTAGTGACATGGATAGCTGGTGGGCAAAGCTGGTGACAAGGATAACTGGTGGATATTGATGGTGATGAGGATAACTTGCAGACAGTGCTGGCGACGTGGAAATGAGTTGGCCACTTGGGGCAACACGACACCGGCAGGGGAAGGTGAGTAACAGTGAGTGAGGAGGGAGGAGGAGGAGGAGGAGCAGTAAGCGTGTTGGGTTCAGCTTCTGTGCGAGGGGTAGCTGGAGAAGGCCATCCACCCAGGGAGGAGGAGGACAGCTAGCTATACTGGCAAGGAAGGCGAGAGGAGGTCAGCCAACCAACCAGCAAGGGGAGGAGACCATCCAGCTAACCAGCCAGGGTAGGAAAAGGAGGAGGACACCCAACTAGCCAAGCTAAGAGGCCAGCGAGCCAACCAGAGCAGGAGGAGGACAGCCAAACACCCAGGGCAGGATGACGGGGCCCACTCAGCCAGCCATCCAGGGCAAGAGGAGAGGAGCCTCACGCTTGCCACCTGGAGTGCTCCGTCCACACGACGCATCCCACCCACCATCTCCTCCAACCTTTTTCTGATGATGGACCAGGTGTTGACTGCTGCCCTCCCAACACAGCAACTGACACTAGTACCTCCTGCCACCACCACCACCACTACAGCTTGTATGCCTACCATTATTACCACAATTAGAACACCTCCTGACGCTATCGCCCGTATCCTTACCAACACACACCACAATCAGAACACCTCCTGCCACCACAACCTAAAGTTTAACTCAAGCCTTCGCCACTCTCACCACCACACTATCACTTTCACTACCACCACACTATCACCTTCATTACCGCCACACTATCACCTTCACTATCACACGGTATCTCCCAAAGCTACCATGACTGTCCAGGTACCTACCACTGACAATGGGTCACTATCCCCTACCACAATCATTCAGTGTACTTCCCATCCCAGGTATGTCTCCATAGCACAGTCACCATCACAACCACTATCAACTCCACCACCAAGTTACTCTCCCTCACCATCATTACCATCTTCGATACTTCCATCATCATCACTATCTCCCCTAACTACCAAGACTGCTAAATATTCCTCATTATCACATACGTCACTCACCTCTGCCATCTCCATCACTATCACATACGTCACTCATCTCTGCCATCTCCATCACTATCACATACGTCGCTCATCTCTGCCATCTCCATCACTATCACATACGTCACTCATCTCTGCCATCTCCATCACTATCACCCACCACCAACAAAGCCTCCGCTATTCTTCTCAGACGCCATCAACGTAACAATCTCCACCATCAACGTCACCATTTCTCACCATCAATTCTATCCCCCGTCACAAGCAACCTTTATCAACGGCCATAAGTACGAAAAAATAAAGACTTTCATCCGTGTGTAATATTCAAATTAATCATAAATATTATACAAATCAATTCTAATATCCTTTTTTTTTCCCCAGTGTAAGACGTGGAAGGTTGGTCCTGCATACAAGGCTATTTATTTTTTTCCCATCGTACTGTAAAGATATAATCAGAATAATAAGCTATAACACAAAACATAAAGTCAATTTCAGCTATTCTATGAAATATTAAAAAAAAAAAAACAAAGGTTTAATTTTTGACATTCAGTAACCAATTTTAAACAGCCATTCAAACAAACCCATTTAAGTTATACTGGCACATGGGAAGGGGGAAGTGTGTACAGGCAATATATATATTTCTATATACATCGACATGGTACCAAGGGACCAGCTGGGTTCGTCTTGGACCATTATTTATGTGGCTGTCTGACCCGGGAACACCTTTTCCGATGACCTACAGCACCGGAGGCCGCCCACTAACACAGTCTTATATAACACACAAACCCGAGTGATTATCATCTTTCCTTTATTATAATCCCAATGATTGGTTTTTTTCCATCTTATAATCCGAACGATTATCATTTTTGCCATCTTATAATCCGAATGATTCTCATTTTTCCATCATATAATCCGAGTAATCATCTTTCCTTCTTATAGTCCAACTGATTATCTCTCCCATGTTACAAATCTGAAATGATGACCTTTCCATCTCTAAAGGTATAACCATTCACCTCTACCGCCCACCCTCACCCTTCGCCTCTCCCTTCCTTGCTCAGCATCTTCCATTTCGTCCCGTACCATGGGAAAACGTGACTTCTGTGGCACCACGAACGAGAAGGAAGAAGAAAAGAATGACGGGAAGTTAAACGGAGATGGTATCATCACCAGTTGACTGTCGTACCTTAGGATGTGCGAACCCATCCTCCTCCTCCTCCTCCTCCTTCCACACACACACGGCAACGCAATTACTTAACTGCGTGGAGAAGAGCCGGGAGACGAAGCCCACGTCCCTCGTACTGACCAACGCCCTGGGAGAGGGACATTTCGCCCCCTTCCCCCACCCTCCCAAGCAACAACAAAAAAAGGCACACAAGAAAACCTGCGACGTTACAAACCCTACTACAGCTTTTCACACACACACACACACACACACACACACACACACACACACACACACACACACACACATGCGCGAATGCAAACCTCTCTCTCTGTCTCTCCTCTTACTATTCAAATATGTATCTACATACACACAGAGAGAGAGAGAGAGAGAGAGAGAGAGAGAGAGAGAGAGAGAGAGAGAGAGAGAGAGAGAGAGAGCACTGCACAGACAGACAGAGCCCTCCAGAGTAAAAACTACTGGCGTGGTTCTGCAGCAGCTAGGCAGCCATGTCCCCGTGTGTGTGTGTGTGTGTGTGTGTGTGTGTGTGAGTGGGGGGGAAGATGGCTCTATCCCAGAACCCTGCCCTTACAAGACGCCCTCGACGCTGCCTTGCCCGTCAGCTTCTGATGTTGTCACTCGCGCCCCCGTTTGTCCTGCCACCAACAAAGCGGCTCCATCCGAGACCCTTAACCTCACTGCTTGGTGGATTTTCTGACTCCCAGACTTCAGCGGTTTAACTCGATAGTACAAACCTTTTTGGAACGCTGACGGTGTTCGTGGGGAAAGAGTATTGCCTGGAGGAACTACCGTGCTGAAAATCGGTGAGGAAAATCAAGCTAAGACTGGCAAAGGTTTGAGTACATTGAGAAGTGGCGACGAGAGCTTGCTCGCTCCCTGGCATTCTGGTTGGACTTTGGACTACTGCACTTCCCTGTACAAGTACGAAAGCTCGGCTTTACACGTCTTTAGAACGCTTCAAAGTAATTCTCATCTTGCCTCTGCCAGTTCACTTGCAGTGGTAGCGTCTTTGGGCGTTCTAAAAGACCTTCGAGAATAAAAGAGGTTCTGGGAACGAGTGGTGCCTTCCAGTGTTAAGATGGGACTATGGAAAGACAACAGCGTCTCTAGAAGTTAAGATGGCTTTTGAATGTGACTGGTGCCATCACAGTAGGAGGGGTTCTGAAAGTGACTGGTGTCTCCCCAAGTGCACAAGGGTAATGAAGATGACTGTTGCCACCAGAATAAAAGGGTTATAAGAATGCAGCTGGCGCCACCAGAACTAATAGGCCTCTAAAAGTAACCCTTACCTCAAGAATACAATTGAAAATGACTTAGTGCCCCATTACGAAGACTTCGACAAAGATAAAACACAAAAAAAGTGGTGCTTCTAGAATCAAGTATTTTTTTTTCTCAACTGGCGCATCCAGTAAACAGGGGTTGAAAAAAATGATTGGTGCATCATTCAGTATTAAGTAAACCATTCTGAATGTGACTGGCGCATGGGGAATAAAGGACATCTCCATATACTTCCAAAATAAAGGGGTTCTGGAAGAGACTCCAGTTACGAGAGGAAAGACGGTTTGCACGTGACTCTTGACGAACGAACCACTCACAATTACCCACGAGTAAAATGGTTACACGTCAAAAAAAAAGAGTAGATTACAGCGAGAGGTTAAAACAGAAACAGCATCAAAAATTTATCGAGAACACCCCCCCAAAAAAAGACGAAACCGTCACCACGAACGTAAGCAGACATGAATGTGATATAAAAAAAAAAAAAATGTTGCCAGAAATGGCATTAATATCAGGCAAACGCACCTCACCGTGTGAAGGACCGTCTCAGTTATTATGAACATTATGCACAGCTTTTAATTGAACGTGTCACAACCGTATATCATACAACCACGGCAAAAAAAAAAGAAAAAAAAACTTTCACCACGAGAAAAAGAAAAGCATCGTAACAAAATATATATATTTATATATATCTATACATTCAGGATTCTTCTGGGGCGTACGCTTAAGACAGATGCATACGACTTATATGAGTGATAATTTTACTCTCAATTACCTAAGCACAAGGGTGTGAAGACTCGTACGAAGTCGCAGATACACGTAAGGTAAAATGGGGTGTTTAAAACCCGTCAGCAAAGCAGGAGTTATTGGAGCAATTTATGGTCAATTCTCGATTGCCGTAACCCACAAATGCCAGGCTGGCGTCGAGGCCCTCTTCTTGTGATAGGAAAGTGACCACTGTAACCATGTGATTAGCAGTTCCCTCCTCCCTTCCCTCCTGCCACCCTCTGGGCCAATCCCTGCCCTTCCCTCCCTCACTTCCTCCCTCCCCCATCACGTGACTCTGTGTATATTTGGGCCCCAACCTGCTGACGTTACCTTATCTCACGACACAAGCCAACCATAACAGTCTACCTGGTCAAACACACACACACACACACACACACACACACACACACCTGGCCTTACGATTCCCAGAGATGGTGCTGGAGCGATGTGAAGTGGGGGAGGGGAAGTGAGTCTGGGATCAATGACATTCTTATCAGCGGGGGGACTTAATTCACGATATCCCTAATCACACACACACACACACACACACACACACACACACACACACAGAGAGAGAGAGAGAGAGAGAGAGAGAGAGAGAGAGAGAAGATTGGGCCAAGATGGTCTGTCGCCGGGGGGTAAAAAACATATACGATTGGTAATGCCCATTCCTACGGATTATCAGTGTGTTCTAATCAGGGCATGATTAACTGCTTGTACGTACTAAACATGATTAACTGCTTGTACGTACTAGCCATGATTAACTGCTTGTACGTACTAGCCATGATTAACTGCTTGTACGTACTAACTATGATTAACTGCTTGTACGTACTATGATTAACTGCTTGTACGTACTAACCATGATTAACTGTTTGTACGTACTAACCATGATTAACTGCTAGTACGTACTAACCATGATTAACTGCTTGTACGTACTAACCATGATTAACTGCTAGTACGTACTAAAAATGATTAACTGCTTGTACGTACTAACCATGATTAACTGCATGTACGTACTAACCATGAGTAACTGCTAGTACGTACGAACATCTTTCCAATCACCGCGGTGATTAAAACTCAAATCTGATGGGAGGAATTGACTAATAACAGACTGGATTGGTTAACCACATAAACGACTCTTCGACCAATCCCCAGTCGTAGTACCGAAGACCGAATGAACGCTAAAACGAATCGGCCTCCTTATCTGCATGTATGATTCACTTCAATAATGTTTATCGATTCACGATCCATTCTCTGGCTGGCGTAGTCGGGAGGGAGGGTGGAGGGTAGCGTGTGTGTGAGTGATAGGACTTATGGAAATGGTCGTTATGTACCATACAGTAAGGGGCATCGCCTTCACAGCGAGCGCTGAGGAGCGAATGGACTGACCAGAAAGCCTCCTGTTTACAACCTCTTATTTATTGGTGTTATCAAAGGGAGACGTTGGGTGTGGGTCAGTCATTTAACACACTTGTTTTCGAACTGTAATATAAATTAACACCGTAAGAAATAGCGACAAAGTATAAATATATATATATATATATATATATATATATATATATATATATATATATATATATATATATATCACAACCAATACTTTAAAAAAAAACACGAACAAAGGACCCATAACCTTTCCAATACACCATTTTCCAAAATCCGGAACTCGAACTCGGCCAAAATGAAGACCATATCAATCGAGGTCTCTGACCACAAGTAATTTCACCCACGATGTCCCATGAGAATGCCACAGACATTAACACTGTGACTACCATCGTTGTAACGACCCCAAACTCAGCACTAGGGCTGCCTACGACCCACTATACAGGCGTTCCACAAGGTCCACCACACTCTACTCCTGGAACTTATCTAATTCTACTTATGACTAAATCTACTTAAGAATAAGTCTACTTAAGGATATGAATACATGTATTATGCATGAATAAGTCTATAGCCATTATATATGTTGTGATCATTATGCAATATTTCATTAAAGTTATACTTTTTTCGCAATAAATTACTGCAATAATATGGACAGTAGTGGATTTAAACATCAATACTAAGTAGCTATTTCAAGGAATTGCATTTGGAGAAAATATTTTCAACAAAATATTAAGAAAAACCTAAGAGTATTTCAGTACGACCAGAGTGGAAGCCCATTTTTTTCTCTCTCTTTTTTTCCCACCTTTCTTACCTTAAACAAGTAGTTCTCGAGGAGGTAATCCACGGTAAATTACCATTTACACACTTATTCTCGGTCGCACAAAACACCACAGGGACAATATTTCCAAGAGCCCAGACCTCAGTCTCTCGTCAACAACACCCTGGACAACATTTTTAAGCCCTTCACAATACGTGACTAAGACGCATTTAGCAACTGGACAAATTTTCTCACAAACACCGACACACGATCCTCACTTCTGATCACTAAACACTTCTCGAAACAGCGAAGGCACTCTTAGCCTCCTTGGGGGGTTAAGGGGAACGGACGCCAACTCGTAAATTGATTTTCAAAAGGCGTGTATGGCCATCGTAGTGGCGGAGCGACGCGCACACAGACCCTCTCCCAAGACCGACTCGTCATATCTGAGGCGAAACTTGTTTCCAGCCCAAGACCCCTGGCTGGCTCACTTCTTAGCCCGGGGCTTCGGCTGGCCCATGGGGGGAGGGATGGGGGGTGGTGGGGAACGCGGGTAAACTTCACGCTCCGTGATTTCGCTCTTACGACATTTATTTACAGTTTACGACGGTTTATACCCATACGAACCTGTACAAAATCACCTACTTCATGAGGAATGTGATAAAACGTACCAGTAAACTCGTTTCGTGTGCAATTGTTGAACGATGTATGTCGAAAACCAGAACGCAGCTGACGGCCACCTCACACAAACATAGCGGTGGGGGAAATGGAGGTAATCTGGCTAGCTCAGGTACGCTCAGGTTCATAGCAGTGGGGGAATATGGACTCGCTAATTAAAATATCTTTAGCTGTTGCGCCTCATTATCAAGAGTTACCGATATTTAGCGCCGTTTTACGCAGGACAAACCAGAGCCATTTTGCGTCAGGGCTACGCGCGTTCCCACCACGCGTTCTCTGGTCAAATAATGAGCGGTGTTTGTGGCCGACATTCTCATTACGTGGTAAAACAAGACAAAACATGGTTAATTAAAACGAGAAATTATGATTCCGTTCTGATCCATTGCCTTCAATCCAAATCATTGCACAGCGTTAATAATTTTATTTATTATATTTATATTTATTATCATTATAGTATAAAAATATATATATATATATAATATACACACACACACACCACCACACACATTATATAATATATATAAATAATATTAAAATATATATAATATAAATATATATATAATTGGTAAATACTAACCTTGGCTTACAATGGTTCCGTTTACACAGTAATTCACGTATGTAAATACTTTTTTTATTCCCTACTCTACCGTACTGACGGACCTGGGCAGGTATGCATGCAGTGAGAACAGTAAACACCTTGCAACCTGTAATATGAATTCCTATGATAAAAAAAAAAAATGTTTTACCACTGTCATACGAATGTAGATATGACATTTTGCCTTCATTATATTCGACCCCCTTATTTGCGCAGCCACCATCAATATGAGCAGAACAGAGAGAGAAGAGAGAGAAGAGACGAGAGATAGAGATGAGAGATGAAGAGAAACCAGACTACCTCATCCCTTACAGGCTATACGTTTACTCGAACGTAAAAACGCATTTATTACTTTCATTCGGGGATTGATAACCAATCATATGATATCTCATTGGCAAACTCTTCCCACGTCGTGGCATGGTACTATACTCCGTGTTCGCGCCAAATCACGTTATAAATTACCATTATTTCTTTCGTATGATAATGTTCACTTCCACCTTCTTCAGCTCCCGACTGTTCGCCCCGCGCAAACAGTCCATTCTATTCATGGTATACCTCAAATATTATATATATAAAACATTACTATATCCAGTTTTTATCCATTAACTCACTCCAATTTTTATTCCACGACAACCTGTTATTCCTACCTTATTTCTTCTCACACACTTATAGACTCTTCTTTATGACGTCACGCGTGTAAAACAGGACTGACACTTTGAGATATTCCCAACCGCCCCCTTCTCTTCCTTCATTGGAAAATTAAAACAAAAAAAAATTCAAAACTTTCCTTACCCCCGCTCCTCCTTAGTCGCTTCTACACACCAGACATACGTGAAGTATCATTCCCTATCCAGGATATAATCATAGAGAATAAACCCTTCAATATACCTAATTATAATATATATACATATGTTCTATATAAGCAAAAATGCACTATTAAGCAATTAAGAGTACGGCACACGTGTTAACACACTCTGCCTGGTAACTGAGAATCAGTAAGTTACAACAGATGTACCATCAATAACACCTGGTAAACAAGCTTGTCCTGATGGAATTCTGAGACAAAAAGAGGAGAGGACAGGGAGAATGGCAACGATAGTCCACGACTTTACGATGCACCATTCCTCCTGTTGTGTACTGTGTTTGTTGTGGGGCCGAGTGTGGTGTGTAGGTGTGAGTGATCGTTGCTCTGGTACACATGTCTCCTTCTTGGGTTTTCAACCCATATGGTAGAAGAAAATTAACTCATTCATACCCCTCTTTTACGCTAGGTACCCATTGATGGACTAGCCCTAAAAGCGGGAGGATGAACAGCTGCATTGCCTGTGCACCAGCAGCTCAGTCCGACACTCGAACCCGAATCATTTTACATAGGTTGGGTGGCAATGTTAACCTCTGCACTACGGGGGGCCTCACACCTGCTCGTCCACCCTCATCAAGAAAGCTTTCTCTACGGTGTATTTCAGGGGTTATAGAAAACGCCGAGTTACAGGGGTAGAGAAAACGCAGAGTTACAGGGGTACAGAAAACGCAGAGTTACAGGGGTACAGAAAACGCAGAGTTACAGGGGTACAGAAAACGCAGAGTTACAGGGGTGCAGGAAACGCAGAGTTACAGGGGTGCAGGAAACGCAGAGTTACAGGGGTGCAGGAAACGCAGAGTTACAGGGGTACAGAAAATAAGAAATGCATCTCGCAAATACGGTTCAGGTTCTGTGCCCCCAACTCGACCCAGCACCGAAATCCCACCCCTACCTGACCTAAGGCGTGTGAGAGTGAGGACAGGTCACACGAGGTCACAACAAAGTCCCCTACGGCGTGACCTTGGCTGACCTCCCCCCCCCCCCACACACACACACACACACTGACAATGGATAGTAGACGCTCGAAATGTTAATTTACCTACTCCTCTCTCTCTCTCTCTCTCTCTCTCTCTCTCTCTCTCTCTCTCTCTCTCTCTCTCTCTCTGTACCACCCACCCGATTGATTCGTTCAAGCCTTGACCAGCAAATGCCTGTAAAACAGCCACGAATCTTCAACCATGTTGAACCTCCCCCTCTGGCGTCAGCCATTATAACAAAATAAGGTCAGGACTGTTGTTCTGTGGCTGGGCTCCTCCGTTTGACCAGGTGTGAGTAAGACGCACCACATCAACGCGCCACGAGCAGACCACCTTCTGCAGTCTCGTTGCTTCACGCGCGCGTCCTTTATCCGAAACGGCTTCGGATCTGTATTCAGCTACAGAGGGACCGAACCGGAACTGTTTCGGTCGAGGGCAACGGGTTATATGGATGAGGTGGGAAGTGTGTGAGGAGAGGAGCAGCAGTAGGCCCCAGTAGCTAGCTAGCCAGCCAGCCAATACCTTTACGTCAACACCTGGTGGGTGGTGTGTTGGTCCTCATTAACCCTCCTTCCCTCCCTCAGACTGCCTTCAGATCACTACCTTTCGAACACACACACACACACACACACACACACACACACACCACTGGCCAACGAGGTGCGGTGGTTCGCGCTACTGGCCATGAGTCAGCACAGACCAGCCGGGGGAAGGACCTGCATGGGTTCGAATCCTGGGCGTGGCAGACAGCCCAGGTGTTCATCATTCCCTCGGGGCTGGTCGATAAATAGGTACATGGCTTTGGCTGGTGGGTGGGTGTGTGTGTGTGTGTGTGTGTGTGTGTGTGTGTGTGTGTGTGTGTGTGTGTGTGTGTGTGTGTGTAGATAAGAGTAAAGACATGATTAATACGTACAAGGTTGGGAGACGAGGCAACACGAGTGTAAAACTCTCTCCCCGTGACACACAAATAGTAATCACACACACACTCAATCAAGACTGTGAATGTCGGCAGTATAGCAAGCACTTACAAAGATGCTTGACAGTAAAAGAAAAGAAAAAAGAAGTCGAGAAACGGAGCCTCTCGACTGTAGAACCCTCTTCCCGCACTTTGTAAATACATATTTACAAATATAATAATTTCAGTCAGCCTAAATATGCATCAAACAACCAGTGGTGTTGGACGATTCCTCACATTTGCCAGACCACCGCGAAAAAAAAAAAAATTTAAAGTTTCGTGAAGGATTGGTAACACGTCTGTCCATCTTGGACGAGATACGTCCGTCAGATGTGTAGCTGACACACTGTATTTAGCCTCTGACGGGGCGAAGGCCTTGATCTCTCCTGCACTTGACTCATAACAGTGACATACATACATCTTCAACTATGCCTCTAACAATTGCCTATTCTTTTATCTCCCGTATCCTACACGTCTCCTTCATCGAATCCTATCCCTTTATTCAATCGTCGAGCCATCTTACCTATCCAGCCTTCATCCCTTCTAACATCACCACCCCTCTCTCCTGACGCCCCTCAACGCCCTACCCTTCTCCCACGCCCTGCGTCGCAACCCGTCCTCGCTGTCCCCTTTCGTCTGGTGACTGAATCCACGACCTTGGCTGGATATGGTTGAGGCACTGCTCCCACCACCACCACCACCAGACCTGGGCAATAAAAGGCACCACCGCCTCTCCACCACAACCATTCCTCTCCAGCATATCCGCCCCTCCGGCAAGTCCGTCATAAATATCCTTCTATCCTTCTCGCTCCTTCCCTCCAGCACAGCACGTAATCCTCTCCTTCCTTCTATCCCTCTCGCTCCTTCCCTCCAGCACAGATCGTAACCCTCTCCTTCCTTCTATCCCTCTCGCTCCTTCCCTCCAGCACAGATCGTAACCCTCTCCTTCCTTCTATCCTTCCCTCCAGCAGAGAACGGAACTTCACCCTCCCTCCCTGCACCTCTTTCCCCTCAAGCAAGGAAACCCTCCTTCTTCCCTCCAGCACAAAAACAACACTTCTCTCTCACTCCCTCTTTTTTTCTCCTTCCCTCCAACAACGGGACAACACCGCTTCCCTCAGTGAAGGCCGTGACAACCAGCCCGATGAGGCTGGAGACCTCTATGCCTCATCCCCGGAGATAGTGATCCACACAGCCTACAGGGAAGGGGAGAGGGATCATCCACTCTCCACTCCGGGGCAAAAGATCACTTAGAGAAAGACCGCATTTTACGATCCCTCACAGGTCGCAGGTGGACAACAAGGGTTTCATATCTTGATAAGAATTTATATACTCTTGAGGCGATCTATCTGTTTATATTCCTAGTAAATTGTCTTAACCGCTCAAAAAAACCTGCAGTTTATATCTATGTAAACCAACCCTAAAGACTTCTCATAAGAAGACAAGCAGTTAAGTTATATGGGTCTAAAGGTCATTAGAGAATTCCAAATTCCTTATCATCATATTAAATAACCAAACCGATGATATGAGCCAACTGGATCGTTTCCTGGAAATCCTCTTCCAGCCAAAAGGGCGTTTAGCTTCGCGATGTGGGGGCGTCCTGGAACCTTGCTGTTCTTCATGGAACGAAAAAAAGAGAGAGAAGAAAACTAACCTAACCTATGTAGTAGTACTACCCTGCGCGCTCCCTATCACCCTCCATCCATCACCGCCCCTCACCCACAAGGTTAACTAGGGGTATGCCCGAGCATGCGACTCGCCCGCGGTCCAACCTCACACATCCAGTAGCAACATGGCGACCCCCCTCTCGTCCAGAATCTACCATTTCTACATCACTTATCACGGGATAAACGGATAAATATAAAGATACTGAGACAGACAGATAAAGATCAAACATTTATACTCCAAACTCACTCTACTGCAGCTACTATATTGTGCCCTAAACCTTACCTGGTGTATCTATATCTCCCCACCATCGACACCCGAGTACCCAAAAGATGCACCACCTGGTGCTGGTTCTCTGAGGCCGAGGCCCGCAGGCCTAAGTGCCCGCTACAACCCAGTTCATGACACACACACACACACACACACACACACACACACACACACACACACACACACTCACGTCGTAACTGATACCTCGCGCCCAAGACAATCATCCCCCACTACAATAATCTTGGTATCACACACACACACGACACACACACACACACACACACACACACACACACACACACACGACAGACACGGAGGTAAAGCATTAATATCCCCCGACGGTAAATAACAATAAATGTTGGTGTTAAGACGCACTAAGGGGGGGTAAGGGAGTGGGAGGGATGGGAGTGTGGAACATGGGTGACTCCCGTCGACGTCCAAGAGAGAGAGAGAGAGAGAGAGAGAGAGAGAGAGAGAGAGAGCAGAGAGCAGCAGCAGAGAGAGCAGAGCTGGACGAGGCTGGCCCGGCCCCAGATAGCGATCAGAGGAGGAGGAGGACGACCGACGATGAACACATTCGCCCGCCTTTGGCGCCATTGTCTCTCGCTCATGTTATGCAAATATTAGACACCGTCAGATTCCTCGGGTTGTGCGATCGTTGTTTAATGTCCGGTCGGGGAGCAAACAGGCCGGGGCTATGAATATATCGCCCGCCAAGTGGCCACCGCGGGGACACACGGGTGTAAAAAAAAAAAAAAAGACGCGTCGTCCCGAGTGTCTCTGTAGCCTTTCCGCGGGGCTCTCCCCTCGGGGGATTTGTACCTTTCTGCACGATCCCCTTGGGGGTCTTGTAGCTTTCTCTAGGGTCCTCTGGGGGTCTTGTAGCTTTCTCCGGGGTCCTCTGGGGGTCTTGTAGCTTTCTGCGGGGCCTCTGGGGGTCTTGTAGTTTTCTCCGGGGTCCTCTGAGGGTCTTGTAGCTTTCTATGGGTCCTCTGGGGGAATTGTAGCTTTCTCTGTGGCCCCGGGGAACTTGTAGCTTTCTACGGGGGCCCTAGGGGAGCTTGTAGTTTTCTAGGAGGGCCCTAAGGGAGCTTGTAGCTTTCTAAGGGGACGCGGGGACTTGTAGTCCTGTGGGGCCCCATGGGACTTGCAGCTTTCTGCGGGGTCCCGTGGGACTTGTAGCTTTCTGCGCAGCCCCGGGGGACTTGTAGCTTTCTGCGCAGCCCCGGGGGACTTGTAAGCATTCTGCGGGGCCCTGGGGGACATGTAGCTTCTCTGTTCGACAAGGAAAATTGTGTGACCTTATTAGAACCTGTTATAGTTCCCTGTTAGAGCAGGACGGGGGAGATGTGGCGGTGTAGCGCACGCTTGGGGGTATATCATCCTAGTCATGAGCTAATCATGAAGCGTTCATGGCGGGTTCATGAGGAGGAGAACCTCGCAAAGCGACACACAAGCTCGCGTCAGAACTGGTGGTTCTTGGGGAGAACTGGTGGTTCTTGGGGAGAACTGGCGGTTCTTGGGGAGCTGTCGCACCCTGCCGGCCCCTACATCCAGTCATGAGCACGGGGGAGCTGCTGCTGGAACCAGCAAGCACTAAGACTTTCGAGGGTCCTAAAGCTACCAGTCATGAATGAATGTGTATCCCTCAACGATGAATATAAACAGAGAGTTATTTCTTCCCCACTTCACTCCGCCTGGCGACCATAATATTTTCCTATACCAGTTATATCTCGCTTCCTACAACTGTCCTTGTAGCTGATGTATCATCAGGGTGGCATTACAAACGTCTGCCAGATTTGCTTCGTTTATTAATGGCTCCTCAATACGTCTATCGTCTAACCACAAGTATTACGTCTGTCGTCTAACTATACCTCATCGTAGCTTAGCTCCGTTTTCTTTAGCCACACTTAACGCTGGCGCATTCATCCTAGTCCCAGAGAATCTCAAGTCTCATCCGTAAAATACACCACTAACAGAGCAGAGGAGACCCCTAGCCCCAGAGAATCTCAACTCTTATCCGTAAATAAACCACTAACAGAGCAGAGGAGACCCCTAGCCCCAGAGAATCTCAACTCTTATCCGTAAATACACCACTAACAGAGCAGAGGAGACCCCTAGCCCCTTAAAATCTCAACTCTCATCCGTAAATACACTACTAACAGAGCAGAGGAGAGATCATTGATTGAGAGAAAAGAGAGAGAGAGAGAGTGTGTAGTTGTAAGGAAAGAACCCTATTGATGATGAATACCACTCCTGATAGAATTAAGAGTTCGAAGAAGTCACTCCATTGACCACAACTGCAATGACGCAGCCTGAGGAAATTATACACTTGAGGACAAAGAAAAGCGGTGAAAGCAAAGGAAAGGACTTTAAAAAGCTATGATTTATACCACATACTCCCATAGACCCACCATCTCCCACGAGCCTGGTCGGCTGTTTCGGTCGTGTTCAGCCTCAACCCTCCTATCCTTAGCTCTAGCCTTAGAGCCTTGTCCTAGCCTCGTATTCCCCGGCTATTGCCTCAATCCTACCTGCCCTACGCTCAAGACCTCCCTCTCTACACAACAGGTACATGGAAACTGCCAGCTACCGCCCTCTACACATCATACATCGCCTCCCTCACCTTCATCATCATCGCCCTCACCTTCATCATCATCATCATCGCCCTCACCTTCATCATCATCATCATCGCCTCCCTCACCTTCATCATCATCATCATCATCGCCCTCACCTTCATCATCATCATCATCGCCTCCCTCACCTTCATCATCATCATCATCATCGCCCTCACCTTCATCATCATCATCATCGCCTCCCTCACCTTCATCATCATCATCATCATCGCCCTCACCTTCATCATCATCATCATCGCCTCCCTCACCTTCATCATCATCATCATCATCGCCTCCCTCACCTTCATCATCATCATACATCGCCTCCCTCACCTTCATCATCATCATCATCATCGCCTCCCTCACCTTCATCATCATCATACATCGCCTCCCTCACCTTCATCATCATCGCCCTCACCTTCATCACCACACTCACCGCTTCGTCTTATCAGCCACAGGTCACCGCTGTGGTGATAACCCGATAAGCTCCCTCCCGTCGCAGACGTGTACAGGATGGGGGGGTCGCCGCCCAACGCAACCATGATTGTAACGAGAATTCAACACAAACTCTCTCTCTCTCTCTCTCTCTCTCTCTCTATCTATCTATCTATATATATATATATATATATATATATATATATATATATATATATATATATATATATATACCAGCTCAACACTTCATATAACGTATCTTTTCTTGGGTAATCGCCACCAAACGTCGCATTTCATCTGGGATCGTATTTTCCATAATATTCGGAGCTTAGTCTTGTGTCGCCTATTGTGCAGTCAGAATGTACACAGTCCGTCGGTACAATGCCTCACCCGTTTTCTTCCATCTAACGGGGCATCGAACCCACTTGACCGCGGAATTGGCCGTGGGAGTAGGCTAAATGGGGGAGGGACATCTCCCTGGGAAAATTTCGCACACGCCACCCAACTTGCAAAAGGGAAACGAAAAGAGAGAGAGAGAGAGAGAGAGAGAGAGAGAGAGAGAGAGAGAGAGAGAGAGAGAGAGAGAGAGAGAGAGAGCGGTCGACGGACTATCCAGTTTCAACGGCCTGGACGCTCGTTTGAATACTCGTTCACCCAATGGGCAGCAGTCCTTATCTGGGCGTTTAAAAAGATTAAGGAAAAAAAATGATAAAAACTGGAAGCGATGGCTGTAAATTTCAATTTTAAAGTGACGAAGTTCAGATCGCATTAAACATACACACACACACACACACACACACACACACACACACACACACACCTCATTGCTTGGGGGAAACGAAGACAGCTTCAACGTTAAACACTTACTCGTTGGACATACGAACTCGTTCAAAAACCTCACCTTTGAAGAATGCCCAGAAAACGGCAATAGACTTTTTAACACAGAATCAAACCTTTTCTTTATCGAATTTGGAGATAATCTCTTTAATGGCTTTCGTACATCAGAGCATTTCATAAACTGTTCACAGGGTTCGAATCTCCAGAGACTCACCTCCACCAAAACTCTACATGGGCGATGAACGACACTCTACATTAAATAACTCAGCCATGAGGCATCTCCATAATGAGAAGGCCAGGGGAACGAAAGTCACTTCTATATAGGAAGTTCCTTCGCTGGGAGTCCCAAACAAGACAAGACTGGACTCGACAGTCATGTCAGTGGAAAGGACATGACCAGGAGTCCTCATGTGTCAGTCACGTCAGTATGAAGACATGAACTGATGAATCAGTGGGGGGGACATGTCCGTTTGTCGGTCATGTTAACGGAAGACCAGGAAATGATTGAGGAGCTGATCATCAATCATATTGTCAGTGCAAGACATGACACCTGGCAGAGAGAGAGAGAGAGAGAGAGAGAGAGAGAGAGAGAGAGAGAGAGAGAGGTTGTACCTCAACCCCTTTAGGCCTTGTGTAGGCCAGATCTTCGTCCCACTGAGGGGTATCAAAGGGCGTGGACCAGACCCCAATCCCACTGAGAGTATTAAGGAGCCATCAAGAAACGGTAGCAACTACGCCAGATCAGCACAGCAGGGGGATGCACGTGTACACACACACGCCCTCCCCACTTCCCAGGGGGGAAGGCTGCTGTCCCCTCCTCCCTCAATGCCAACCACAAAGAAAAGGGAAAGAGAGACAGAATAGAGAAGGAAAGTACATGGAAAAGCCTGATAACAGAAGACCTGGTGGCCCACGATGAGGTTATCTGTTGGAGGTCAGTAACGGGAGAGGGAGAGAGAGAGAGAGAGAGAGAGAGAGAGAGAGAGAGAGAGAGAGAGAGAGAGAGAGAGAGAGAGAGCAATGGTACTGACAACCAATAAAAGGGAAGATCCGGATTACGAAATCGGTTGGAAACGTCGTGAGAAATCTCCAAGGGAAGGAGAAAGGGGGGGAGGGGAGGGGGAGGAGGAGGAGGGACGGAAGGAGGGGAGCGTGTATTCGGCACACAAATCCCACCGGGGTGGATCGCTACCTCCCTATCCGTGGAGAGGACAACCCTTATATCTGTCTCCCTCCTTGTTTATCATGACAATGGAACCACAATGACACTTCACTGGCCGCTTCTTTTGGACTCCTCGTAGATTGGCCTAGAAGAAAAAAAGAAAGAATAAGGGAGAGAAAGGGAAGGGGGGATGGATATCCCTTCACAGACGGCGGTAGAAAAAAAAAAATATTTATATAAATATATATCAAAGACTCGGTGCGTCTTGATCTTGTGTCTGGCGTCCATGAGAACTTCAGAGAGGTGTTCATGCTCCCAGCCCCTTGAGACGTCAATAGACCCTTCCCTACGAGACATCGAATTGGCTCCCATCTCCAACGAGGTGTCCAAAGGCTCCCATTCCCTACGAGGCGTTGACAGGCCCTTCCCTACGAGACGTCCATGGGTTCCCTCCCCACGAGACGTCAACAGGCTCCCTCCCCGATGTCACAAGGCGTCTCCCCACCACACGTCCCTCCTCACGAGACGTCAACAGGTCCTAACCCAAGGTACACGAGATGTCCACGGGTTACTCCCCAACAGATGTCCATGGGTCTCTACCCAATTGACGTCCACAGGCCTCTCCCCAACAGAGACATCCACAGGCCTCTCCCCAACAGATGTCCATAGGTCTCTCCCCAACAGAGACGTCTATAGGTCTCTCCCCACAAGAAACAAAAACAACGACAGGAGAGGCATGAAAATAAAAGAGCTCGACTCACTGGGACCAATAGCTTGAGCTGACCTACCAAGTCAACTCCAATTAACCTAACCTTGGGATGGTGATGGCAGCGACGGGCATCCATATGCGTCGTGTCCAGTTTACCATTTTAAGGTTCTGTTTTTTTTTTTTAATGTCCCCCTTCTCCGTGTTGCAAGAGCTCGATGGCTGCGCTACCATCTGTAGCAGGGAGAAGGTGGACTCCTGTGGAGTGAGACGTTCCGGGACGATGATACAGCCTCGCTGAAGTGACTTATTTTTTTCGTCTTTTTTCTTCATCAGCGGTGTAACCACAAGAGGGTGGAGTCCGGTAACGCCTGATTGAGTTATCAAATACATATATGTATACATGTATAAATATATGTATAAATACATAAATAAATGCACAAAAATACACCAACATACATCTTCAAACACACATGGACATAAACACACACGTATACAAGTGCGCGCGGGCATGTGTGTTCATGAATATCTATCCATATATCTATCAATATATATCTATCAATATATATATATATATATATATATATATATATATATATATATATATATATATATATATATATATATATACTCAAATATAAAACTCAAACAACACAAGATACAATGGAAGTTGTGAATCCCCTCTCTCTCTCTCTCTCTCTCTCTCTCTCTCTCTCTCTTTCTCTAAAGGCTTTTGCGTTTTGCCATCACTTCAGTGTCGTCCTGTGAGTCTGTTTTTTTTCCTCCCCATCTCCCTTCTGCTGTCCTTCTAGTTTACAGTTCTCCCCACCTACGGCTCCTCTCCCCCTCAACTGTCCCTCTCCCCTCTGCTACCCTTTTTATTTACTGCTTTCCTCCCCTCTTCTGTTGTTCTCCTCCCCCTCTACTGTTTTCCTCCCCTCTACTGTTCTCCTTCCCTCTATTGTTCTCCTACCCTATGGTGTTCTCCTCCTCCTCCCCTCTGTTCTCCCCCTCCCCCATCTACTCTCTCCTCCCCGTATATTCTCCCCCCTCCTGATCTACTCTCTCCTATCCACTTTATCCCCCAAGAGTAAACCACGGGGTGAGGGGAGATAAGCCAGGGGTGGGAGGGATGGTGTGTGTGGGGGGAGAAGGGAGGAGAAGACACCTGACTAGCGGCCACCTGACGACCACCCCCTCCTGACCCGCCTCAAAAGTAGACCGGTCGAGGATAAAGGAATGAAGACGAAATGCAACACCATCACGCACCGCCGTCAGAAGCCGCGACCCGGGTCTTCCCCCTGCTGCTGGCGCGTGAAATGGTGAGAGAGAGAGAGAGAGAGAGAGAGAGAGAGAGAGAGAGAGAGAGAGAGAGAGAGAGAGAGAGAGAGAGAGAGGGAGAGAGAGAGAGAGAGAGAGAGAGAGAGAGAGAGAGAGAGAGAGAGAGAGAGAGAGAGAGAGAGAGAGAGGCTGGGGCGGATCCCCTCTCCCCGTCCCACAGCACATAATCTACGGCCGAGAAAATGACGTTTTCAACCATTGCCTAAGGCCGTTGGTGGTGACGCTTCGGGGGACGCGCCACACAACACATAGAGTGCGGCGCTCTTCTCCCCAGGGAGGGAAACAGCGAGTGTTAACTAATAATCAAACACTAAGTCCCGCAAAATACGGAGCGAAATGTGAGGTTGAGCACACACAAACACACACGTTATATATATATATATATATATATATATATATATATATATATATATATATATATATATATATAGACAGATAGATAGATAGATAGATATTCCTATGAGTCCACGAGGAATGAAACACGATAAGTTCCCAAGTGCACTTTCGTGTGATAATCACATCATCAGGGAAGACACAAGAGAGAAATACAAGTCAGTTGACATACAACAAAGAGGCGTAGCTAGGACGCCATATATATTATGTGAGTGTGTGTGTGTGTGTGTGTGTGTGTGTGTGTGTGTGTGTGTGTGTGTGTCATTACCAATCTGTACTGTACGGGGGAGGGGGTTCTACGCTTGAGGGTCCCCCCCACATCTCTTGAACTTTCACCACAATCAGACAACTTTCTAAACTCCCGTATGATGTCAGCATTCACACTCTGATGGCTCAGCTTATATCCCAGCCATCCACATAATACCATCACTTGTCAAAAACTGCTTCTCAGTAAACATTTTTTTCTTCCTCTCTAACACGTTTCCTACCACCATCCTCATAACTTCTGATTTACTGTCTTCATTTTTTTCGGAGAATAGTTCCTTGTCAATATCACTAACTTGGTTTAGACACTGGAAGGTGACTGATCAAGTCACCTCTCAGTCCTCTCTCTTCTGTGGTGGATAGACTCGTGGCCTCCACCCTCTCACAGTAACTCAGTAATTCTAATTCCAATTCTGTGTTCCCTCCTCTGGACCTTCTTTATCAGTTCTTACTTCATTTTTAAATGCGCCACGACCAAACCTGTGAGCCAGAACCTTGTCTTGGCCAGACGTGAGGCTGTAAACATTCTGCTGAATATTGCCTTATTCATGTGAGTCTGTCTCATACCCACCAGCAGAGAGCGTGTCTCCTTTTTGGACATTGTAGGTGCTGCAGTCGCGACTTGTAATAAAAAAAAAAAACTCCCATTCATATAAAGCCCCCAGCACCTTATTTCCCTCGCTGGAAGGGGAGGGGTGAGAGGATGCTGTTTTATGTGTGGCGGGGTAGCAACAGGAATGGATGAAGGCAGCAAGTATGAATATGTACATGTGTATGTATGTATACGTCTGTGTATGTATATATACGCTGAAATGTATATGTATGTATATGTGCGCGTGTAGGCGCTTATGTACATACATGTGTATGTGGGTGGGTTGGACCATTCCAATGGCTAGGACGCCATTTGGACAATCGCATGTTTACCAAATGGCGTCCAAGCTTCGTACCTTCGTTGTATATCAACCGACTGTTATATTTCTCTCTTGTGTCTCCCCTGAAGATAAGATTATTCCACGAAAGTGCACTTGGGAACTTATCGTGTTTTATTTACCCCGTGGACTCATAGGAATATCTTGATCACTTGCAAAATTGTGATCCTTTCCAATATATATATATATATATATATATATATATATATATATATATATATATATATATATATATATATATATATATTGGCAGAGGTCACAGTGGAGCGCGTGATCTAGTATTTGCTGATAACCACGAGAAAAATTGAATACTAAAAGACGTAGAACAGTCAGTTGATATACAAGATGATTGAGAGAGAGAGAGAGAGAGAGAGAGAGAGAGAGAGAGAGAGAGAGAGAGAGAGAGAGAGAGAGAGAGAGAGAGAGAGAGGGTAGTCTACTCGCTCGTCCAGCTCAGGAGAGGTGTAGGTCCAGGTGTGTGGAGCCAATGTAGAGAGAACACTAAATACGGTCGTCACACCTACACCCACCACAATACACTTTCATGTCCCTATATAGCCCAACTCCCACGTCATATATACATACACACACACACACACACACACACACACACACACATTCACTCAATCCTCATCGCTTTCTATTTTCTTAATTAACTTTTATTCATATGCACTCTCTATCTGGCTTCCTTTTCTTCTGATATATATATATATATATATATATATATATATATATATATATATATATATATATATATATATATATATATATAATCATTCTTTTATCATTATACTTAGTCGCTGTCTCCCTCGTTAGGCTAGGTAGCGCAAGGAAGCAGACGAAAGAATGGTCCAACCCACCCACATACACATGTATATACATAAACGCCCACACACGCGCATATACATACCTATACATTTCAACGTATACATACATACACATACACAGACATAAACATATATACACATGTACATACTACATACTCATACTTGCTGCCTTCGTCCATTCCCGTCCCCACCCCGCCACACACGAACAACAACACCCCCCTCCTCCCCAATCGCGGGAGGTAGCGCTAAGAAAAGAAAACAAAGGCCACATTCGTTCACACTTAGTCTCTAGCTGTCATGTGTAATGCACCGAAACCACAGCTCCCTCTCTAGAGACATGTAGGCCCCATAAAACTTTCCATGGTTTACCCTAGACGCTGCACATGCCCTGGGTCAATCCACACTGACAGTACGTCGACCACAGTATACCACATCGTTCCAATTTACTCTATTCCTTGCACGCCTTTCACCCTATTGTATGTTCAGGCCCCGATCGCTCAAAATCTTTTTCACTCCATATATATATATATATATATATATATATATATATATATATATATATATATATATATATATATATATATATAATCCTCAGACCACTTTTCCTTATTCTTATATAAATCCTTTCTTATCTGAATTTACATTCCTTCTGTATCAACAATACACCTATTTGAATATGTTTTCCCTGAACCTCTTATTATCCATCTTCTCTGCATAAACAACTCCATGTTTACCACCATTTCCACTTACATTCATCTCAACACGACGCGTATTTATGACTACCGTGATAACCTGAAACCTAGAGGCATGGTGGCAGCATGAGGGAGCTCTTACACGAATGCTGACCTCCAAAGTAAGTATATCTTACGATGGTTTCGGAGGTCTTCTACCACCTCAGCTGGGTCTGGGACCTTACCTTACCTTACGTATACCTTACGATGGTTTCGGAGGTCTTCTACCACCTCAGCTGGGTCTGGGACCTTACCTTACCTTACGTATACCTATATGACAAGCGACAGTCATTTCAATTTTCCGTGAATCATAAGTAATATAAGAACAATTGAACCCTTTGTTTGATCCTGAATAGCAAAAAATAATTAATTGGAAACAGAGCTTATATATATTATTCACATCCTATCGACACTAGCAGTCTGGAGGCGCTCCTCGAATCAAACGCTTCACTTCACATTTGGGCGTTTTGGGACAGGCACACGATTGGTATGCGAGAGCAGTGCTAATTGGCGGGCAAGTGTGGACTACCAGAGACGCTGTACCCTAGACATCTCCAGCATTAAGATGACATTACGGCTCCTGAATTTCCTACAAATGAACACTCTCTTGAGATGACCTTAAGAGCCAAGCCCTCTGCTTTACTTTCGTGTCTCCATTGATAGAAATGAAGGAGTTACGATGATAATATTCTCCTGCAGCTGTTCATCTCGCCTTAGAACATCACGTCCTCTGTTATCTGCCCTTCCCCAATGTGCTATCGTCTAGTAGATAATCTCATCATAGATCATCAGATCCTGTGTTGTCTATCCTTCTCATGTAGCAGCGTCCTCCAGCAGATAACCTCGTCTTGGGCAATTATATCCGCTGTTGTCTGTCTTTCCCACGTACTCTTGTGCGTATATGTGTGTGTGTGTGTGTGTGTGTGTGTGTGTGTGTGTGTGTGTGTGTGTGTGTGTTCCACCAACACAGGCCCCTCGTCTGGAAGGCACTTACCCAACTGGGAGGAGAAGGAGGGGCTGCCCCGGCAACTCGCATATCATCTCTGAATGATTTGCAACCACCACTTTTGTCACTTGATGCGTACTGCAAGTCACACCCATCATTTGGCACAGCTCTATGGCGCTGTCTGGCGGATGTGGGGTTGGGGTCACCCCTACCGTAAGGCCACAAAACAAATAGGGACACTCTAAAGCGACAACGAAGTCATACGCATTGTTCGTTTGGGGGGACGCTTGCCTTACACGGCACACTTAACATATGTAGTTCCACAGACAGAAGACGTCGTCGCGACCTGGTGAAATGTCTTTTTTTTCTCAAAAAAAAAAAAAAAGATATGGAATCATTTTCCTCTTCTTCGAACGCCAGAGCCACCCACACCAGGCGCGTAGCACTTTCTCCACACCCGCTGGTATAATTCATTCCATCCCCATACGCAGCTTTCTTTCGACCACTGCTTCCGCTAATCTCTCTCTCTCTCTCTCTCTCTCTCTCTCTCTCTCTCTCTCTCTCTCTCTCTCTCTCTCTCTCGGGTACCTTCTTCCTCCTTTAATTTTCCAAGCGTCGGGATTGGGAAGCTTCTCGTCTCATTAGCAACTTAGCAGGTTATG
>NC_092286.1:12430735-12453235 GCF_036320965.1 Panulirus ornatus
TCGTCTGGAGGTATGTTGACGACCTGAACCTACCTCAAGACCAGCCTGTGAGAGGAGGAGGGTCTAAGACAATGTCTTATCCTTGAGCTGTACGACTTACACATTCCTGTGTGGTTGAATCTACACCTGTCCTTGAAGAGGTTATACTTGCCTTTCTTAAACATAGTGACACTTTTTCTTTCTTCAGAAGATGCTGAAATCTAAACTGTCCCAGTATGATTTGCCAGTCGAGCTAAATATGAATATTCCCCTCGTATAATACACACAAACCTAGGACTCCTCCTCCTCCTCCTCCCTCCTCCTGTTCCTCCTCCTCATCATCATCAGTCTCTTCCTTCATCTGATTGCCTCCTTCAGTTGTGTCTCTGTCTTCCACTCTCCTTCACCACTTTTCCCTCAACAAATTTCTGTCCATATCTGGGTCTAATGCATCACAAACTACAAGACTCACAGCTCCAGGGGGCTACGATGTTATCACCAAAGGTATAGCAAAAAAAAAAATATACATCAGATACCAAGGTACAGACAGGATGAGAGGCTGGAATACAACAACTACAGCAAGAGCATTGTATCTACAGCTACAGCACAGCATCTACACTCAAAAGTACAGCACTCTACGGCCGGGGAAGAGAGTACAGACTGGCCTCTACTGTCAGAGAGTCCGGCGGCAACAGCCGAGGAACAGCATGGAAGACGAGGTAAGGTGGTTCTATGAGAGTCATGCTATGGGGGAGGAGAGAGATTTAATCCCGTCATCTGTCATGGCGACAGCAATCTTATAAATCAGTATTACGTTGTCGTCAGCCTCCGCCTCCTGACCCAGGCCCTCCCATCCCACCCGCTCGAGACTACTAGACCTCCACCTTCTCATCGCTGATTGGCTGGCTGGCTGGCTACCTGAGTGACTGATTGGCTGGGTATATTGAGGGAGAGACTGTGGCTAGCTGGCCTCCTCCTCCCCTCCTCTGCCACCTACCCAACAGCCCTTTCGCTTATCGCCCATGTCATCAGGTGCGTGTGTCTGTGTTTGCTGTCGCCCCACACAACCTCTCCCAAGTGTAGCCCAACCCCCTCACCCCCACGGCTGCCTACTCACCACCTCTGTTGACTCTGTCATCACCGTCAGATTCCCAGAAACGAACAACAGAGGAGGTACACCTGTTTGTGTTGTTGCGCCATGCCAAGAGCGGTCCTTCACACGATGCCTCTTCCTTTAACCCCCCAGTACACACTCTCTCCCTCTCTCTCTCTCTCTCTCTCTCTCTCTCTCTCTCTCTCTCTCTCTCTCTCTCTCTCTCTCTCCCCCACCTTGCACCTCATCTCAATGTTCTGATCACGAGTGCCGCGCCAAACTCCCTCGGTCTCAATGTTAACGATCATCCCCCGGCATGGACACATCAGGCAGGACCTGTCATTCGCTGGCCGACTTTCCGACACACTGCCAGCCGACCCCGTATCTCACTCACTCGCCCAACACCCGTCTATCACGGGCACCGCCTACAATCACATACCCTGCCTCTTCATTACCTCCAGATGCACACGTCTTCAGGGCGGAGACTGCAGCCGCCACACCCGCCCGCTCTTCAATGACGCACCTGATCACACGCCTTGGACTGAGGTGTTCCGTAAGTGGTTATGACATAAAAAAAAGAGAAGAGAACTTGTTATCGAGGATTATCGCATACCTGGTGAGGTCTTCGCGGGGTCTTCTACCCCTTCAACCACCTGGGTTGGGCCCAGGCTGCTGGGTTGGGTCGTTTGGTCGACCAAGCTGTTGCAAGCCTGGACTCCACAGGCCCACATAAACCCCCCTCTGCCTAGTTGGTCAGGTACACTTTATAGATACTTGTCCAAAGTAATCTTAAACTGTTCGACGGTGCATACCATCCTATAGAGGAATTTTGATGTCATTTTTGTTGTTTTTTTCACTCATTTCCATAAAAACCAGAGTTTGACATGCAGTGGGGTACCATTTATAAACTGTTATTCTTGCAATTAGTAACCAGGACTGATGAAAACAGGGAATGGACAATATGACATCCAGCCAGGGTTACTACGAGGGTTGTAGAGGTAGAATGACCATGCGAAGGCTTCACCACATATCATCAGCTCGAGGCTCGAGGCTCCTGGTATAATAACCCAGGGTCATCGGTATCGCCACCTGGGCTATACTGAAGCCCAGGGTCATCGCTATCGCCACCTGGGCTATACTGAAGCCACAGGGTCATCGCTATCGCCACCTGGGCTATACTGAAGCACAGGGTCATCGCTATCGCCACCTGGGCTATACTGAAGCCTAGATCATCGCTATCGCCACCTGAGCTATACTGAAGCCCAGGGTCATCGCTATCGCCACCTGGGCTATACTGGTCGGTCGCTTAATCTCCGAGAGTACCTATAAAAGACAAGGTCATCATCATCATCATCTGGATCACTCAGGGGCCTTGGTTAAAGTGGACACCTCAAGCTTACCAATAAGATTGAGCGGTCTTGGGTATCCAAGGTATTTTCTCTTTTTTTGTGCGTACCATACCTCTTGATTTCAATAGTAATATTACACACAGACAAAGACAGACAGATACAGACAGACAGACAGACACACACACACACACACACACACAGACACACACACAGTGAAATTGTAGACGACGTGGATGCCTGGGAAACGTGGTTCCTTGAAAAAAAAGATGGATATCTGAGGGACAATCATTGAGGAGCTCCTCTCTCTCTCTCTCTCTCTCTCTCTCTCTCTCTCTCTCTCTCTCTCTCTCTCTCTCTCTCTCTCTCTCTGTTTATGGGGCCAGGTTAACTGGGGTCCTCTTGCTCTTTTTCTTTCTTCTCTCCTGACACCACCTCCTAACTTATCCCCTCATGACATGCACATACACAACGGGGGTCGTAACTCCGTGGGTCGTGGCTGCAATAGCTGGCATTTCTCTCGAGTGCCACACTTACTGATGGAGCGAAATCCATACGGGAATTTCATCTCTAAATATGTGAACCCCTCTGGTGGAGGACATCACTGCCTATTAAAATGAGGCCTTAGTCTTATTAACCATGCCTTGTGGTACTCTTCCTGGCTACTGGCTGTGAAATCTGGTAGGCTAAAATAGTGACCTAATCGAAGATCTGTTTTAGTCTGACAGATAACCAACTGGAATCCAATCTATACACCAACCATATCAACCTTTGCCTCTCGTCCTCTACCTTCTGTACGATGATAAACGCTTCCTGTATATCAATATAATACGAATCAAATTCTATTGTTAATCGTTCACACGTATTTCCTACTTGTTCGACATTCTGCACAGACTCTCTTGTGTTCTTGTGTGAGTGTGTGTCTTGACTGAAAAGAGGAGTAAGAGGATAGCCTGGTCTTAATCTGAGCTGTTAGAGGAGAACGTCTCCGGAGTCATCGTATGGTAAGGTAAGGTCAAAGGCCGAGCTATGACGGGGTAGAAGACCTCCCAAAGCACCGTAAGGTATATACGTAAGGTAGGGCAAGGTAAGGTCCCGGCCCGAGCTGCGGTGTTAGACTTTCTAAATCATCGTAAGGTATACGTAAGGTAAGGTAAAGTCCCAGACCCAGCTGTGGGGTAGAAGACCTCCGAAACCATCGTAAGGTATACGTAAGGTAAGGTAAGGTCCCAGACCCAGCTGTGGGGGTAGAAGACCTCCGAAACCATCGTAAGGTATATGTAAGGTAAGGTAAGGTCCCAGACCCAGTGTGGGGTAGAAGACCTCGAAACCATCGTAAGGTATATGTAAGGTAAGGTAAAGTCCCAGACCCAGCTGTGGGGGTAGAAGACCTCCGAAACCATCGTAAGGTATACGTAAGGTAAGGTAAGGTCCCAGACCCAGCTGTGGGGGTAGAAGACCTCCGAAACCATCGTAAGGTATATGTAAGGTAAGGTAAGGTCCCAGACCCAGCTGTGGGGGTAGAAGACCTCCGAAACCATCGTAAGGTATACGTAAGGTAAGGTAAGGTCCCAGACCCAGCTGTGGGGGTAGAAGACCTCCGAAACCATGTAAGGTATATGTAAGGTAAGGTAAGGTCCCAGACCCAGCTGTGGGGGTAGAAGACCTCCGAAACCATGTAAGGTATATGTAAGGTAAGGTAAGGTCCCAGACCCAGCTGTGGGGGTAGAAGACCTCCGAAACCATGTAAGGTATATGTAAGGTAAGGTAAGGTCCCAGACCCAGCTGTGGGGGTAGAAGACCTCCGAAACCATCGTAAGGTATATGTAAGGTAAGGTAAGGTCCCAGACCCAGCTGTGGGGGTAGAAGACCTCCGAAACCATCGTAAGGTATACGTAAGGTAAGGTAAGGTCCCAGACACAGCTGTGGGGGTAGAAGACCTCCGAAACCATCGTAAGGTATATGTAAGGTAAGGTAAGGTCCCAGACCCAGCTGTGGGGGTAGAAGACCTCCGAAACCATCGTAAGGTATACGTAAGGTAAGGTAAGGTCCCAGACCCAGCTGTGGGGGTAGAAGACCTCCGAAACCATGTAAGGTATATGTAAGGTAAGGTAAGGTCCCAGACCCAGCTGTGGGGGTAGAAGACCTCCGAAACCATCGTAAGGTATACGTAAGGTAAGGTAAGGTCCCAGACCCAGCTGTGGGGGTAGAAGACCTCCGAAACCATGTAAGGTATATGTAAGGTAAGGTAAGGTCCCAGACCCAGCTGTGGGGGTAGAAGACCTCCAAAACCATCGTAAGGTATACGTAAGGTAAGGTAAGGTCCCAGACCCAGCTGTGGGGGTAGAAGACCTCCAAAACCATCGTAAGGTATACGTAAGGTAAGGTAAGGTCCCAGACCCAGCTGTGGGGGTAGAAGACCTCCGAAACCATGTAAGGTATATGTAAGGTAAGGTAAGGTCCCAGACCCAGCTGTGGGGGTAGAAGACCTCCGAAACCATGTAAGGTATATGTAAGGTAAGGTAAGGTCCCAGACCCAGCTGTGGGGGTAGAAGACCTCCGAAACCATCGTAAGGTATACGTAAGGTAAGGTAAGGTCCCAGACCCAGCTGTGGGGGTAGAAGACCTCCGAAACCATGTAAGGTATATGTAAGGTAAGGTAAGGTCCCAGACCCAGCTGTGGGGGTAGAAGACCTCCGAAACCATGTAAGGTATATGTAAGGTAAGGTAAGGTCCCAGACCCAGCTGTGGGGGTAGAAGACCTCCGAAACCATGTAAGGTATATGTAAGGTAAGGTAAGGTCCCAGACCCAGCTGTGGGGGTAGAAGACCTCCGAAACCATCGTAAGGTATATGTAAGGTAAGGTAAGGTCCCAGACCCAGCTGTGGGGGTAGAAGACCTCCGAAACCATGTAAGGTATATGTAAGGTAAGGTAAGGTCCCAGACCCAGCTGTGGGGGTAGAAGACCTCCGAAACCATCGTAAGGTATACGTAAGGTAAGGTAAGGTCCCAGACCCAGCTGTGGGGGTAGAAGACCTCCGAAACCATGTAAGGTATATGTAAGGTAAGGTAAAGTCCCAGAGCGAGCTATGGGGGTAGAAGACCTCCGAAACCATCATAAGGAATACGTAAGGTAAGGTAAGGTCCCAGACCCAGCTGTGGGGGTAGAAGACCTCCGAAACCATGTAAGGTATATGTAAGGTAAGGTAAGGTCCCAGACCCAGCTGTGGGGGTAGAAGACCTCCGAAACCATGTAAGGTATATGTAAGGTAAGGTAAGGTCCCAGACCCAGCTGTGGGGGTAGAAGACCTCCGAAACCATGTAAGGTATATGTAAGGTAAGGTAAGGTCCCAGACCCAGCTGTGGGGGTAGAAGACCTCCGAAACCATGTAAGGTATATGTAAGGTAAGGTAAAGTCCCAGACCCAGCTGTGGGGGTAGAAGACCTCCGAAACCATGTAAGGTATATGTAAGGTAAGGTAAGGTCCCAGACCCAGCTGTGGGGGTAGAAGACCTCCGAAACTATCGTAAGGTATACGTAAGGTAAGGTAAGGTCCCAGACCCAGCTGTGGGGGTAGAAGACCTCCGAAACCATGTAAGGTATATGTAAGGTAAGGTAAGGTCCCAGACCCAGCTGTGGGGGTAGAAGACCTCCGAAACCATCGTAAGGTATATGTAAGGTAAGGTAAGGTCCCAGACCCAGCTGTGGGGGTAGAAGACCTCCGAAACCATGTAAGGTATATGTAAGGTAAGGTAAGGTCCCAGACCCAGCTGTGGGGGTAGAAGACCTCCGAAACCATGTAAGGTATATGTAAGGTAAGGTAAGGTCCCAGACCCAGCTGTGGGGGTAGAAGACCTCCGAAACCATCGTAAGGTATACGTAAGGTAAGGTAAGGTCCCAGACCCAGCTGTGGGGGTAGAAGACCTCCGAAACCATCGTAAGGTATACGTAAGGTAAGGTAAGGTCCCAGACCCAGCTGTGGGGGTAGAAGACCTCCGAAACCATGTAAGGTATATGTAAGGTAAGGTAAGGTCCCAGACCCAGCTGTGGGGGTAGAAGACCTCCGAAACCATGTAAGGTATATGTAAGGTAAGGTAAGGTCCCAGACCCAGCTGTGGGGGTAGAAGACCTCCGAAACCATGTAAGGTATATGTAAGGTAAGGTAAGGTCCCAGACCCAGCTGTGGGGGTAGAAGACCTCCGAAACCATGTAAGGTATATGTAAGGTAAGGTAAGGTCCCAGACCCAGCTGTGGGGGTAGAAGACCTCCGAAACCATCGTAAGGTATACGTAAGGTAAGGTAAGGTCCCAGACCCAGCTGTGGGGGTAGAAGACCTCCGAAACCATGTAAGGTATATGTAAGGTAAGGTAAGGTCCCAGACCCAGCTGTGGGGGTAGAAGACCTCCGAAACCATGTAAGGTATATGTAAGGTAAGGTAAGGTCCCAGACCCAGCTGTGGGGGTAGAAGACCTCCGAAACCATGTAAGGTATATGTAAGGTAAGGTAAGGTCCCAGACCCAGCTGTGGGGGTAGAAGACCTCCGAAACCATGTAAGGTATATGTAAGGTAAGGTAAGGTCCCAGACCCAGCTGTGGGGGTAGAAGACCTCCGAAACCATGTAAGGTATATGTAAGGTAAGGTAAGGTCCCAGACCCAGCTGTGGGGGTAGAAGACCTCCGAAACCATCGTAAGGTATATGTAAGGTAAGGTAAGGTCCCAGACCCAGCTGTGGGGGTAGAAGACCTCCGAAACCATCGTAAGGTATATGTAAGGTAAGGTAAGGTCCCAGACCCAGCTGTGGGGGTAGAAGACCTCCGAAACCATCGTAAGGTATATGTAAGGTAAGGTAAGGTCCCAGACCCAGCTGTGGGGGTAGAAGACCTCCGAAACCATGTAAGGTATATGTAAGGTAAGGTAAGGTCCCAGACCCAGCTGTGGGGGTAGAAGACCTCCGAAACCATGTAAGGTATATGTAAGGTAAGGTAAGGTCCCAGACCCAGCTGTGGGGGTAGAAGACCTCCGAAACCATGTAAGGTATATGTAAGGTAAGGTAAGGTCCCAGACCCAGCTGTGGGGGTAGAAGACCTCCGAAACCATGTAAGGTATATGTAAGGTAAGGTAAGGTCCCAGACCCAGCTGTGGGGGTAGAAGACCTCCGAAACCATGTAAGGTATATGTAAGGTAAGGTAAGGTCCCAGACCCAGCTGTGGGGGTAGAAGACCTCCGAAACCATCGTAAGGTATACGTAAGGTAAGGTAAGGTCCCAGACCCAGCTGTGGGGGTAGAAGACCTCCGAAACCATCGTAAGGTATACGTAAGGTAAGGTAAGGTCCCAGACCCAGCTGTGGGGGTAGAAGACCTCCGAAACCATCGTAAGGTATACGTAAGGTAAGGTAAGGTCCCAGACCCAGCTGTGGGGGTAGAAGACCTCCGAAACCATCGTAAGGTATATGTAAGGTAAGGTAAGGTCCTAGACCCAGCTGTGGGGGTAGAAGACCTCCGAAACCATCGTAAGGTATATGTAAGGTAAGGTAAAGTCCCAGATCCAGCTGTGGGGGTAGAAGACCTCCGAAACCATCGCAAGGTATACGTAAGGTAAGGTAAGGTCCCAGACCCAGCTGTGGGGGTAGAAGACCTCCGAAACCATCGTAAGGTATACGTAAGGTAAGGTAAGGTCCCAGACCCAGCTGTGGGGGTAGAAGACCTCCGAAACCATGTAAGGTATATGTAAGGTAAGGTAAGGTCCCAGACCCAGCTGTGGGGGTAGAAGACCTCCGAAACCATCGTAAGGTATACGTAAGGTAAGGTAAGGTCCCAGACCCAGCTGTGGGGGTAGAAGACCTCCGAAACCATCGTAAGGTATATGTAAGGTAAGGTAAGGTCCCAGACCCAGCTGTGGGGGTAGAAGACCTCCGAAACCATGTAAGGTATATGTAAGGTAAGGTAAGGTCCCAGACCCAGCTGTGGGGGTAGAAGACCTCCGAAACCATCGTAAGGTATATGTAAGGTAAGGTAAGGTCCCAGACCCAGCTGTGGGGGTAGAAGACCTCCGAAACCATCGTAAGGTATACGTAAGGTAAGGTAAGGTCCCAGACCCAGCTGTGGGGGTAGAAGACCTCCGAAACCATGTAAGGTATATGTAAGGTAAGGTAAGGTCCCAGACCCAGCTGTGGGGGTAGAAGACCTCCGAAACCATGTAAGGTATATGTAAGGTAAGGTAAGGTCCCAGACCCAGCTGTGGGGGTAGAAGACCTCCGAAACCATCGTAAGGTATACGTAAGGTAAGGTAAGGTCCCAGACCCAGCTGTGGGGGTAGAAGACCTCCGAAACCATGTAAGGTATATGTAAGGTAAGGTAAGGTCCCAGACCCAGCTGTGGGGGTAGAAGACCTCCGAAACCATGTAAGGTATATGTAAGGTAAGGTAAGGTCCCAGACCCAGCTGTGGGGGTAGAAGACCTCCGAAACCATCGTAAGGTATACGTAAGGTAAGGTAAGGTCCCAGACCCAGCTGTGGGGGTAGAAGACCTCCGAAACCATCGTAAGGTATACGTAAGGTAAGGTAAGGTCCCAGACCCAGCTGTGGGGGTAGAAGACCTCCGAAACCATGTAAGGTATATGTAAGGTAAGGTAAGGTCCCAGACCCAGCTGTGGGGGTAGAAGACCTCCGAAACCATCGTAAGGTATATGTAAGGTAAGGTAAGGTCCCAGACCCAGCTGTGGGGGTAGAAGACCTCCGAAACCATCGTAAGGTATATGTAAGGTAAGGTAAGGTCCCAGACCCAGCTGTGGGGGTAGAAGACCTCCGAAACCATCGTAAGGTATATGTAAGGTAAGGTAAGGTCCCAGACCCAGCTGTGGGGGTAGAAGACCTCCGAAACCATGTAAGGTATATGTAAGGTAAGGTAAGGTCCCAGACCCAGCTGTGGGGGTAGAAGACCTCCGAAACCATGTAAGGTATATGTAAGGTAAGGTAAGGTCCCAGACCCAGCTGTGGGGGTAGAAGACCTCCGAAACCATCGTAAGGTATATGTAAGGTAAGGTAAGGTCCCAGACCCAGCTGTGGGGGTAGAAGACCTCCGAAACCATGTAAGGTATATGTAAGGTAAGGTAAGGTCCCAGACCCAGCTGTGGGGGTAGAAGACCTCCGAAACCATCGTAAGGTATACGTAAGGTAAGGTAAGGTCCCAGACCCAGCTGTGGGGGTAGAAGACCTCCGAAACCATCGTAAGGTATACGTAAGGTAAGGTAAGGTCCCAGACCCAGCTGTGGGGGTAGAAGACCTCCGAAACCATCGTAAGGTATACGTAAGGTAAGGTAAGGTCCCAGACCCAGCTGTGGGGGTAGAAGACCTCCGAAACCATCGTAAGGTATACGTAAGGTAAGGTAAGGTCCCAGACCCAGCTGTGGGGGTAGAAGACCTCCGAAACCATGTAAGGTATATGTAAGGTAAGGTAAGGTCCCAGACCCAGCTGTGGGGGTAGAAGACCTCCGAAACCATGTAAGGTATATGTAAGGTAAGGTAAGGTCCCAGACCCAGCTGTGGGGGTAGAAGACCTCCGAAACCATCGTAAGGTATACGTAAGGTAAGGTAAGGTCCCAGACCCAGCTGTCGGTGAGGGCCAGAACCACTTATACACACACACACACACACACACACACACACACACACACACACACACACACCGCTACCCTCCTGCCCTTAGGCCAAAGTGGCCCACGCAGGGGCTCTTCCTCCTCTTCCACACACACACACACCCTAGCAACCCCTGGCCGAAGCTCCTCCATCCCGCTGATAGATGGTGCTGCAGGAAGCGCATGACCGCCGAGCCTTGTTCCATCAGCCTCAACACACACGGTAAGTACTGATAACAACTCCCGCAGCCATTTTCTTGAATATATGACACAATATCTTAGGGCGAGCGCCAGCACCCGGCCACTCCGCCACCATCACCAGCACGGGCCGGAACATGACGTCGTCCACCGGGCGAGGAAGATGTTGCGGGGAGAGAGAGAGAGAGAGAGAGAGAGAGAGAGAGAGAGAGAGAGAGAGAGAGAGAGAGAGAGAGAGAGAGAGAGAGAGAGAGAGAGAGAGAAGACATCGGAGGAAGTGAGAGAGGAAGGAGAAAGAACAGAGAAAACGGAAGAGTAGAATATGATGATGACGAAGGAAGGAGTGACATGAGCTTGTTCTTCCAACGTCTAATTCAATCCCACGATGAGAAACGAGCAACTTGACTTACCCAAAATACTTTTAAAGGAAGGTTTTAAGTTTTATTTGAGGATCTTTAAGTTATATTTCCCATCACATTAGGGAAGTCTGTATACCTTCTTCCTTAACCCCTCTGCTCCACAAGTGCCACACAGGCGTCATCCCACACACAAAACCCCCCGTACAATCACCTGTACTTACCTAACAATAGAGAACAACAATAACAGCATCGAACACCTCCTTCATCACCTACCATTACAATAGACCAAGAACTTCCCCCTACACAACACATCATTCCTCCCCCCCAACAACACTATACATTAAGGTATATTTTCCACCCCATCCGCAACACACACGACCGAAATGAATCACCCCCACTTCTCTTAACGACCACCACCGTCTCCCCGCCTTTTTATAAACTCGCCGATAGATAAACAGGGGCCCCTAGTGCCTCGCCTAGCCACTGGAATGACCTCCCCCCTGCAGCAGCCGCCTCTTCGCCGATGATCTCATGATGGAGGGGATCGACGGCCTCATGGAGTACTCGATCCTTCTCATCTGACGTTTCGTGCTTATGTGTTCCGTGTATATGTGTTCCAACGCTTCTGTCGCTTGTCGTTGCCTCACTCACCTCATTTATGACTACTCCCCTCATGTTTATCAACATGCATCCACGTCTCATTCACACCAAACCCCACTCATTTACGCCTTACTCATACATCTCATCCTCCTCTTTCACAGCATGTACCTATTTTTCACGCCTCCCTCACACTATCCACCTATATACAAGTCTTTATCACACACACACACACACACACACACACACACAGAGCACCCGACCAAAGCCCCCACGACCATCCCCGAGCCTATCAAGCTTGGGGCAGAGTGAAATTCCTTCGCATACCTCAGCAACACTGGTCTGCTGCTGCTGCTGCTGCTGGCCTGCCGAACTACCGCTGTTTCCCAGGCCCTTCATGTACCGCCACCAACACCCCCACCCAACTGGTCCTCCTCCTTGCCCTAACCTCCCGTTCCCTAGGGGGGATACCCTGAACACCTCCTCCTCCCTTCCCACCACCACCCACCACCACCACAAGGCGCATCATAAAACATCGCCCAACACCGCCTCTTAATTACAAGTTATTTGACGCCCCTCGGTGAGGCTGCCATGGGGATGATGAGAGGAACTGGGAGGCTGAAGGGAGGGAGGGAGGTGGGGTTTAGTCATGGGGTGAGGGGGTGGAGATTGTTACTACGTGTTGAAGTTCAGAGGAGGAACAAGTCATGGAAAATTTTTCCCCTGATGATGGCGGATTGTCAGGATGAAAGTGACACACGTCCCCCATATATCACAAAATGTTCCATATGTCCAGATTATCTCCTTTTTTTTCCCCCAGTGGTGACTCTTTAGATATAAACATACACTCGCTCACGTACGAGGGAGAAGATGGGAGGTTAAGAGCCACTGTTGAGCAAGTCCTCCAGCGTCATAGATAAGGAGGTGAGGTCAGTAAACTTCGGTGGGGTCAGGAGAGAAAGGATACAGAGCCATTGACATCCATCACCCTAATGGAACCTCAACCATGAAATTCAGTAATAGATTCTCCTCATATCAAGACGCCGATGAATACTAACCACAAACACCGCTGTAACTGTCCAGTGTGGTACTGTATCTGCCTAGTCTGGTACTATATTTGTCTAGCTTGGTACTATATCTGCCTAGCCTAGTATCATAGTATATCTACCCAGTCTGGTACAATATCTGCTTTGTCTAGCACTATATTTGCCTAGCCTGGTATCATAGTATATCTCCCAAGCCTGTAACTATATCTGCCTTGTCTAGTGCTATATCTTCCAAGCCTGTAACTATATCTGCCTTGCCCCGTACTATATTTGCCTAGCCTGGTATCATAGTATATCTACCAAGCCTGTTACTATATCTGCCTTGCCTAGTACTATACCTGCCGAGTTTGCCACTGTCTCGCAACGGACACTCCTCTCATACCCTACTGGTACGTGGAAGTATGTGGGAAACAACAGACAACAGGAGGTCCGTTGGCCCAAGTGTAGGCTGTCTGTTTTTGGACTTAAATGTAAAACATATAAATGGATGAGGTGAAGACACACGTCTCAAAACTACTTTCAAAAAGCAAGTCAGGGAAGGTACTCTTGTGGGAAATGTTGATGCTTGGCTAAGGACGTAAAGAACCGGGAGGACCTCTGGAGTGGTAAGTGTGTCTCCAGCACCGGGAGGACACGGAAAGGTGTCTCCGGTATTGGGAGAATGTGCAGTGGTAAGTGCGTCTTCAGCACCGGGAAGACATGAAGTGAAGTTTCCAGTACTGGGAGGATCTGAAGTGGTGTTTCCAGCACCGGAAAGACCTGGAATGTTGCCTCTAGTACTAGTGGATTTCCAGGATTGGAAAGACCTGAAGTGGTGTCTCCAGCACTGGGAGGACCTGGAGTGGTGTCTCCAGCACTGGAAGGACCTAGAATGGTGTTTTCATGACAGGGATGACCTGGAATAGCGTTTTCGGCACTTGGTGGACCTGGAGCGGTGCCCTCAGTACTGAGAGAGCCTGGAGTGGTGTCTCCAGTGTTGGGAGGACCTGTAATGGTGATTTCCAGCACCGGAAGAACCTGAAGTAGTGTTTCCAGTACTTGGAAAGACATGTAGTGGTGTATTCCAGTCCTGGGAGGACCTGGAGTGGTAAGTGTTTGTCTCCAGCACCGGGAGGGCCTGGGGTGGTAAGTGCGTCTCCAGTAGGGAGCGCCCCACGAGGGCCCACTCGCTGTAACTTATTATCACTGAACAAAAGAAGCATCGGAGCCGTGAACGTGCAGGCGCGCAGCCTGGACCACAACAGCCTGGTGGATCACCAGACCGCCAGTGGAGGATGAACCGTTCACTTCAAAACAGACTGACTGACGGACCATAAGACCGGCGCCAGGGAAGTCTGAGCCGTTAACAGCCTGGTGGTGGATCATATCAAACCCCTACTATGGAAAGATGAATCACATTCGGTACGTCTCACTCCACAAAGGTCGAGTTTCAGGTTCAGATTCAACCGGGGTATCGAAGTCCAAAGTCCAGTGAATCTATTATTCTCCAGCTCACCAGGTGTATATTTTCCTCGTGGAGTCCATTATGTTCCACGGAGGTTGTCAGCAAACTCTGGAATTTGATGTGTCTAGTCTTTTAAAAACTTACAGCCCTTTAGTCCCAACCTTCTTAGAGACGCCTTCTACGACACTCAGGAGATATGAGAATTCTTTCTCCCTTATCTCCAAGGACACAATTCAGCGCTTGATAAAGTCTCGTCTCTTCACAGAAATCATTCTGGTCTCCTTCCCTTCCCCCCAACCAGCCACACTCTCCAAACGCACGTTAATCATCACAATTTCTGCAATGATTGTGGTCACTGAACCTGCGTCCCAGTCAGCCCATTATCACTGGCCAAGTCTGGCGGTTTGCCCGCGTCTACCAACACCACCTGTTGATCCCACGGACCAGCTGGCTGCCCCTGCAACACTCGGTGACTGACCCTTTGCCACCGCCCGCCCTCCCTCCCACACACACACACCCACCCACCCACCCACCGCTTACCCACCCCACCCACCACCCATCCTCACCATCATCCTATCTCACGCTGGTCATGTCTTATGGTGACGAGCATTTAAAAGGCTGCAAAGAAATGATCGCTACTTACACACACACACACACACACACACACACACACACACACACATACACATACACACAAACATACACACATTTTCTTCATACACATTTGCCATTTCCCGCATTTGAGAGGTACCGTTAAGAACACAGGATTGAGCCTTAGAAGTAATATCCTCATTTGGTCCCCTTCTCTGTTCCTTCTTTTTGGAAAAGTAAAAAACAGAGGGGAGGATTTCCAGCCTCCCGCTCCCTCCCCTTTTAGTTACCTTCTACGACACGCAGGGAATACGTGGGAAGTATTTTTTCTCCCCTATCCCCAGGGATAACATATTATATATATATATATATATATATATATATATATATATATATATATATATATATATATATATATATATATATATATAAACTCATTAGAATGTATACTTGAATTTCAGATCAAACTATCAAAGTCATCTTAAAGCAGTGTAAACAACGGACTCATACAATAATCCAAGACACAGTCGCTGGATTCGACTGTGTGTATTCCCAGGCCTCTGAGAAGAAGACTTCCAAAAAGAAAATAAATCTGCTTCATCGCCTTACATCAAAAGCCGGACATTAGCGACACCGCAGAGCATAAACACACTCTAAACTGTTGGGCACTTTTAATGGCGACACCCAACACTATAAACACCCACTCCCTCCGAAACGGCTGGAGGAAACGACCTTTCTCACACCGGCAGGCAGCTCTGGTCCCGCCCACAGCGCTTCCATAGCGGCTGGAAGACCATCTGGGCAGCGATGTCAACTGACACGCAACTGCTACACTTAAGGAGCCACCGGCTCATAACGCCTCGCGATTGGCCGAGGAGGAGACAACAACAGTCCAGTAACCCGATGCCATTGGTTGCTGACAATGCAGGGTGGGCGGAGTCTCAGGGGGACGACAACAAGAGAGGGAACGCGATCCTGAGGAGGAGGGAATGGCGCGAAAAGTGACACACGGGGTTTGACTGGCATTATCTACCGGGTATCTTAAGGTCGAAATATGCAAACTCGAGGCGTGTTAGCGTAGATGTTATGATCATCCCGTAACAACCGGTTGCTGCCCTCCATAATGACAGGCCAAGGGCCGCTTCTGTTGGTCCTCAAGGGTCTAGGGGCCGACAAGACGTCGGTGGGAACGCTGGCAGGTTTAAAAGACAGATGGCCTCTGTTATGGTCTGGTTCCCCTAGCTGGGAGAACACGTGTTTCTCATCCAGGTCTCTGGATCCCTGGATGGGAGAACACGTGTTCCTCCGCTGGCTGTCTCGTTCCCTGGTTGGGAAGACGAAGTGTTTTTGCCCCTCCTGAGGTCTAGGTTTCCTTGTTGGAGAACAATTGATGTCACAGCTAAGGGACATCAATACCTAGAATAACGTCTTCGGTAAGAAGGTTACACACACACCAGTAACAACACACCCCAGTACCAACACACCCCAGTAAAAGCACACCCCAGTAACAACACACCCCAGTAACAACACACCCCAGTAACAACACATTCTCATGCCTAGTTGCGCTATACCCTTAGTCTTGAGACCTGGATGGTGTTCATGAGAGGGGAGGGTGTGTGATGCCCAGGGCTCGGCGGGCTGTGAGAAGGCCATGCCACTTCAGGATGCTAAATACCGACCCAGAAGAGAAAAGAATCAACTCTCTAACCCGCTGGAAAAGTACCTGGAAACCAGTCTCGAAACGGCGAAGTCTTTGGTCTTTGGACAGCTCGGGGTTCCCTCAAGGGGAGGGGGTGTTGTGAGTGTATGCTGAGTGCTCCTAGTTACCTCATTCTACCACTGAGGAATCAGGTTGTTCAAGTGGGCCACTGCTGCTCGCAAGCTTACACGTATAAAACCCCTCCAACCCCCACCTTAATCCGACCCCCACGACAACGGCTAAGCTGGTCGAGTAGACGCAACAAGAACTTGACCAGAAGTCTTCCAGTAACTGTCCACATACACACACACAGACTGGCCTGTTATATTTCTTGTGATGACCGGATGTGAACTGAATGACCTTGTCCTCTCTCTCTCTCTCTCTCTCTCTCTCTCTCTCTCTCTCTCTCTCTCTCTCTCTCTCTCTAGCTTCCCGGATGCCTCACGATACTAGAGCGAGGAGAATGAGAGGGAGAGAGCATATGGTGGTGGAACTCCTCTGAACTCAAATCATGGTACGCAGATGTCATGGTTCTGATTCCTGTATGTTAGTGTAAAGGTTAGTCAACAGATCTAAACACACAAACCAAAAAAAAAAAAGGAAAATTAAGGCTGCGCTACGATCTAGCAGCAGGGAAAGGGTGGTCTCCTTCGGAGTAAGATGTTCTTAGACGAGATTGTACTACGATCCTACAATCTCGCTACATCTATCTGGCATCGACGTACAAGCGTACAAACCTTCATCTATATATATATATATATATATATATATATATATATATATATATATATATATATATATATATATATATATATCAATCGCAGCCATTTTCAGCTCAGAGCAAACTGTACAAAAGAAAAGGTGGTGGGGGATGGGGGGGACAAGGAAAGGCCCGGAAGAGGATGGTGTGAATAGGGAGGAGAACACAGGCGCCGCGGTTGTGTGAGAGAGAGAGAGAGACCTCGACAGCCTGGGGTCTGTGGTATAGCATTCGTGTCTCCCACTGTGGGAGGCAAGCGTGAGTAAAGCTTCGGGGGTATATTCAGGTCCCCTAAATGGGTGGGGGGGAGATGGGTCTGCTAAACCCCAATTACTCACCCAACACTCAGATGTTATCTGACGTTTGCTCTAGTCTGATTACATACCCTTAAACTAAGCCACGTTAGAATGATCATACCTCTCAAGAGATGGCTTTAAAGGGGGAAAGGGGGCGGCCCTTTATATCTTCGTTTTCTATTCATTACTACTTCAGTGAACAACAGGGAGGACTATGGCAGACGTGGCTAAATGTTACACGAACAGAATGTTACTTTACCTTTCTCGATGGAGTGAGGACAATAGGCCTTACAGTAGGACAAGACTGACAAAGGAACATGTTGCTGCTATTCCATCATAGAAGCGTACTTACTGTTTATCTCCCATTGTGACAATGGTTAAGGAAAACGAACGGCGGGTTCGTCAGCTTCTTAGAAAATGTATGACCTGACTGACACCGTACCTGAAATGAGAGTAAAGTTATATCAGACAGACAAGCAAAGAGAAGTCAGACTCAGATATAATACTCCAAATGTACAGTGAATTAATGTATGAAATACCACTTGCAAGAAAATGGGAAGATTATATATATTCTTTCTTTCTTTCATACCATTCGCCATTTCCCGCATTAGCGAGGTAGCGTTAAGAACAGAGGACTGGGCCTTTGAGGGAATATCCTCACGACACACGTATGACTTTCACTCCCTACATCATCAACACCGAGAGCACACTAACATGTACAAGATCGGTACGAGAAAAAGAATCCCTTTGTATTCATAACAATGAATTTATCCACACCAACTTAAGCTATGCTTCATCCACCTCGTCAACCACCCTGTCAGAAGTAAATATAACGAAGTTGTAAATCACACACAAAAAAACAAGAGCACTCAAGAGAATTATTGGTGGCTCAGTAACCACAAGCATTCGACACTTACATAACGAGACCTTCTTATACAAGTCCGCCTCAGTATGCCTGGCACTCAGTTCTATGCAATTGCACTAGACCTTTCACATCCAAACCACTTCATAATCATCCACCAACCTCTAAATACGGATATAAAACTGACCCCTATCTCACTCTTCAACATTTTTTTTTTTTTAGATCGACGATGAACACAACAGTGGCAAAAGATATACACAACAAAATGACTCGACAAGCACTAAACCATCACCTCCTAACCCCGTCTCCAACATAACAGCACCAGACATACATCCATCTGAAAGTAGGCTCCCAAGACATGCACGAGTTACGCTTTCTCGTCCGAGTTCTGGACACCATCCATGTCTCCAACATCATTACCATCGCATCACCGTAACACAGGATCCTTCATTCCTAAAATGCAACTTTCACGCCGAAAACACAGAGCACTCACTCATCAACTACCAAGTGTTCACCACATTCTATGACCTGTGTTGCTGCTCGGTGTACGTGGCTGGCTTTCTGAGCACTGCAGAACTCCAAAGAGGGGACTCATACACACACACACACACACACACACACACACACACACACACACACACACACACACACACACATATATATATATATATATATATATATATATATATATATATACATATATATATATATATCACATGTTTACCAAATGGCGTCCTAGCTTCGTCTCTTCGATGTATATCAACTGACTTATATTTCTCTCTTGTGTCTCCCCTGATGATGTGATTATTAAACGAAAGTGCACTTGGGAACTAGTGGTGTTTCATTTTCCCCGTGGACTTATGGGAATATATATATATATATATATATATATATATATATATATATATATATATATATATATATATATACTGATAATACCGCATCCGTGTAAGACAAGGGTTGAAGAAGAAGGGGAAAAAATTATATATCCAACACTGATTTCCAGTTGTCCTTGAGTGCTGACTATCTAGGCGTGCCCTCCACTCATGCGGGATATCCCAGTCTGAAAAGGCGACTGAAGCTGTCGGGGAAAAAAAGAATAGTCAGAAGGTTTGAAGTTGCCAATGGACTGTCCACACTTAACGTTGTATCCTCGAACTGCCAGAACTGTGACTATATACCTTTGCAATCTGATAAATCCTCTGGTTAAAGCCACATACCATACTGCCAATATGGAAGTGCCGGATTATAGATCTGGCACAGTATAGAGAAAGAGCCACCCATCTGAAGGGTCGACATTAGTTCATACAAAACAGGATTTGGCCGAGCATATGATTACTCTACTCGATAATAAGTAACTTCTGCTTAACATCGTATTTCTTAACTGAAAGCGAATCGTTAAGCAATAAGGTGTGATGCATTACGTCTCGTTTTCAAAGCTTGGGATCTTACATCCCCATCACTGTGGGTGATTTCGAGACCAAGTTTCCCCATAAAAGCGATTACTCTGTTTTGTTTATTGGGACGTCACTGTGCTCTTAGCAACCTGGGTGAGACTGGCGAGTAAAATGCCTCCCCAAACGAGTAAAGTTAACCCACGTCTAGGGGGATGAGGGTGGTGGTGGTGGTGGAGGAGACGAGGCAGCGACTCGCATCGATCACTTTCTCCTCGATAAACATCATAAGTGAACCAGCCACGGGAGCTATACAGACATGACTGATGGAGTATACCACCGCCGCTCCTGTACCTGATGTTGAGCAAGATAGAACCCCCCACCCCACCCCGAGGGTGGACTATCACCTCATCACTGAACTGGACCCATTAGCGATGATCACGTAATTAGTGAGGGAGGTCGAACAGTGTTCGTCATCTGTCGTGGTGAAGATAACCGCGTATAAGTGGTCAGAAGAAAACGGGTGTACGTTACCTCCTGTAAGACACAACGGAGCACACATACCAGCATTCTAAACTAGAAAGAACATGATGATAATATGTAATGTACTGTTATTATGGAAGGCAATCAGGCTAGAGAGTAAAATACTGATCAAATCCTGAAGATCAAGACAGTCAGCAGACCACGCTGATATCTGTGACTTTAGGGAAACGTGGAAGTCTTTGCCAACCCTGGTCATCACCGGCCTCTTGCGACAGAACCCCCGCACGTACATCTTTTCCTTCCTCCTCCCTCCCCTCTCACTGTAGCAACAACTACCTCTCACTACCTTTGCTACCCATTCCTTCGTGTGATTCCATCCCTTCCCTTTTCCCTGCCCTGCTCTGCCTCTTTTCCCTAGCTACTTTCCTCTTTAATCACGCTAAACGCTTCCCTCGTCTGGCCAACCCCAACACCTCCCACTGCGACCAGTACGACAGCGCCTCCAAAATATACAAGGCGTCTTCGAGCAAGCCTCCTTCAGTAGAGAAAGAGGTTGCGACGATGTGCTGGAATACAGGGGTAGAGGCGTCACCCACTCCCTCCCTCCTATTTCCCTTGGCGGTTTCCGCGTCTACTGCGTCAACCTCCTCTTCCTTGGCCTCTAGATCACACAGCGTTGAGGAAGAACAGAAAAGGAGGAGGAGGAGAAGGAGGAGGAGAGGTAACTGGGAGTACAGGGGAGAAAGCCGGATAACAGAAGACCTGATGGTGCAGAGCAAATTTATCTGCTGGAGGGGAGCGCATGGGAAAGCCAGATGACAGAAGATCTGATGGTCTGGAAAGAAGTTATCTGCTGAAGGACAGTCGATGGATAGCGCAGCAGAAGGCGAAATGATGGAACGAGCAATGGTGTGGCGGCGATGGGACAGAACAGGAGAGGGTTCGAGAGAAGAACGTATACGGTAAGAACACAAGAGTCTGAACATTTGAGGACACTACCTCTAACGTACAACACACTAGTCCTGGTGAGATGCACACACCAGACGACAAAAGAGGAGCCGAAACGCGCGTACAAAGGAAGGAAGGGTCACGGAGCAGAACAAAGCATGACAGAGATGGAGAACGGCACTTCGTCCCGATTAAGCACAATTACATACACAGGAGAGGAAAGCCAGAGGAAGCGTCACTTCTCCCCTTGCCAGGTAAGCGGTCCGGAGTATCACCTGCATGGATGACGACACGCCTTAACCTTAGGAACAAAGAGGAGACCAGATAAACAAAGGCTGTGACCGACTTCGCTTCATGGATCTAGGAGTGTTAGAGAGACGAGCCAGCGGCCGACGGCAAGACGGAGGAGACAAGCGGGGCTGCCGCTCCAGGGTGGTGGTGGCGGCGGCAGACGTCAGGCAACCACACTCAGCGGGACATGCAAAGGAGCGGCCAGCAGCATATAGCAGGGGCAGTGCAGCTGCTGCTGCTGCTGTTGTTGCTATACCACCACCCACTCACTCCTCCCGCCACCCCAACCCATTCTTTCCTCTCATCCACTCTCCCCTTCCTCATCCACCTACCTCTCGCCCAATCTCCCTCGCCTCACCCCTGCCTCTCACCCACTCTTTACCACCCCACCCTGGTAGAGAGGGCAGTAAGGAGGTTACCAAGTGATGATGATACGAAGTCAAGAAATACACAAGAAAACGTGATAAAAGAAGACAAAATATAGAAGATATGGTGTGCAAAAACGCCAGTCTCAATGATATTGTTCTCCGGAAAGGATGTGGGAAGGATGCTGAGAAGCAGAGGTGAAACGGGAGAAGGAGAGGATGCTTAACGAAGGCAGCAGAAAGATAAATATTGCTCAGAAAAAAAAAGTATAGTTAAGACAAAGAACAGGGAAGCAGAGCCCAACACTGATAGCTTTTTTTTTTTTTTTATCTTTCGTTCCTCCTCTTTACTTTCCTCCTACTTCTATTATTCTTTCTCTTCTTTTTACCTAACTTTTTTTTTCCTTCCTTCCTCCTGTGTGCCAGGCACAGAGTTCGACCCCCTGCGGCGACTGTTTATGAGGTGGTGGTGGGGTGGAGGTGGTAGTGGTGGTAAGGTGGGGGGGAGGGTTGGTATCTTATCCTCCCATCTTAACCTCCCCAGAGGAGGAGGAGGGAAGAGCATCAACATGAGTCCTGGACCCACCCAGGCCTCACTACCACCACCCACCAACACCACCCACCACCACCACCACCACCAGTACTGGGTAAGACTGGTACCTTCGCCATCACAAACAAACCAGTATCTCCATCACTATAATTACATGAACCTCCACCACCACCAAGACCATTTAACATGTCCAACATCGACACCACTAACTCCACCACTACTTTGTGGACCGACGACACCACCACCACCATTAAGATGACCACCCCCTACGTACCTGTACCTCCTCCAACAAGAGAACCACCATCACCTCCCCCTACCAGCACTACTATCACCAACATCTCCACCACACAACCACAAGTCAGACCCTCCAGTACCTGTCCATCACTGGAAACAACGAGGAAGACCACACCACCACTAGAAAGCCACTGGAACCACCACCATGGGATGGACCAACCAAGACTGGAAATATGGAGAAAAAAAAACTGTGTTCGAGCAAGGAAAAGTAAACCCCTTTTAAAAAACCACCATAAAAGCCTGACTATTTGGTCCTGCCCACCTGGAATAAC
>NC_092286.1:12458235-12518235 GCF_036320965.1 Panulirus ornatus
AGCCCAAAAAAAGAGGGGGGTTGGTTAATTTCCTAAAAGGGGGTCAAGATTGTAGAGATGCTGCCTCACACTGTATACCTCATGAACCCCACAGCAGTTCTGTGGTGACCAGCGTTAGAAGAATGTCACCCAGTTGAGTGGAAAGTCTGGAGGTCTTTTGTGCCTGGAGGTTGGGGGAGGGAGGTGTGTGTGGCGCGGGGGTGGAGGGTAAGTGGAGGAGGGTCAGGGCTGGACTGTGGTGGCGGCGGTGGTCATCTGTGAAGTAGGCTTACATGGAGGCGAGTCGATGACTGTGGGTGGCGAGCCCGTAAGTCAAGTGGACCACACTGTCACTTGGCGGAGAGGGGCTCTCGCCTCTCTTCCCGGCCCTCCTACTGGGCCACACTGTCACCTGATGGAGATGGCCTTCGCCTCCTTCAAGGCCACCTACTGGGCCACAGTCTTGCTTGTTACAGAAGGACCTCACTTCCCTCTGGGCCACCTAGTGGGCCACGCTGCTGCTCCCTGGAGAGGGGAGCCTCACTGCGGGCCAGATTATTGTTTCTTAGAGAGGGGCCGCGCCTCCCTCTGGGCTACACTGTGGGCCACACTGTCACTTACTGGAGAGGTCTCCCATCATGCACTTCGACCACTCATAACCCCTCCATTGTCTACGAAGGCTAAAATGAAATCAAATCATGAAGAAGCAGTTCCAACATGTCTTGACTCTCGATACTCGATGAATCAATACAGAGTATTCATATATTTCACTCTTATCTCATCATTAACATAACATATCAATCGACAACCACGTCAGTTATGATTCTATCAAATATTCTGGTCCGAAACTGAAGCCGAAGGTCTCAATACCTTTCGGAGCCATAAGCTCCTGCACCCTCCACCGCACCGCCGCACGAGCACCAGTAAGTAACAAGCGACAATCGGAAGAGCACTAATGACGCATTCGGATCCCATTCTCGACCCGGTAAAGCGGATTTACGGCATCAAAAGTACCTTATTAGCCTCCTTACATTCCGTTGCGGTGTGTGTGTGTGTGTGTGTGTGTGTGTGTGTGTGTGTGTGTGTGTGTCCTGCTCACACAACCGTTCCTGACACATACCTCCCTCCCTTCCTCCGTCGGCGTCTCTCGGGGTTGGGCTCCTCTCACTAGCCCGCCACTTCGACACACAACGGCGCCCATGATCACAAGGACTTTCAAAGGAGAACAGATGTTTCTTTCTCTGTAAAACGTATTCGTCAGGACGATATTGGAATCCCAGTTCTTATTTTACTCTCTCTCTCTCTCTCTCTCTCTCTCTCTCTCTCTCTCTCTCTCTCTCTCTCTCTCCACTCCGTGAGAAATACTTCGCAAGCGGATTCGGGGCAACGGACCATTTACATTTCATCAGGAAAGGCTGAGAGGGAAGTCGAACTCTACAGCCAACGAAATAGGCGAAGATACGTGATCACAACAAAGGGTCACGTGGTGACATCGAACTCAGGGATTCAAGTGAAGACATCGAACTCAGGGATTCACGTGGTGACATCGAACTCAGGGATTCAAGTGGTGACATCGAACTCAGGGTATCCAAGACTCCCTGCTCGCCCTCAGATAAGTCTGCAGTAATCCCATGGTAGATGCAAAAGCATCTCATACATGAGAGGGCAGCGACAAGGACGGAATAGTTACGTCACGCAACGTAAACTGAAATACAAAACCTGCTTAAGATAAGCGGAAGAAAAAAAAAATGATTTAAAAGAAGCCCAGATAAACGGTTGAGAACAGTCCCAGACGAACTAAGGATTGAGGATTATACACCGTACGTGCATGACTGTACAGGGAAGAACAGTACAGCTGAACATGTAAGATAACTTACGATCCCAAATCGATTATATAACTGAAAATCGTAATTACGAAGATCATACACGAAGGAGTAAATGGTGAACTTGAGAGTAGATTAATTATAGATAATAAGACCTAAATGGCAAGATGATTATATAAGAATAATGCTAATGTGTCAGATGTGAAGATCTTAACGAGTAACGGGCACCCAGCCAGTCAGCTAACCAGGTAATCAACCAGTTGGCTAGTCATTCAACCAGCTGATCAGCCAGCCAGCTAGCCCAGCCAGCGAGGCGCCCAGCCAGCTTATCAAACAGCCGGCTAGCCACTCAGCTAGCCATCCAGCCATTCAGCCAGCTAACCAACCAACCAGTCAGTCACCCATTCAGCCAGCGAACCAACCAACCAGCCAACCAGCCAGCCATTCAGCCATCGTACCAACCAACCAGCCAGCTAGCCATTCATCTAACTAATCAACCAGCTGGCTAGCCATTTAGCCAGCGAACCAACCAGCCAGCCAGCCATTCACACAACAACCCAACGAGCTGGCGAGCCAGCTAGTCCGCCAGCCAGCCAGCCATTCACCCAACAACCCAATCAACTGGCGAGCCAGCCAGCCAGCCAGCGGGTTGTGACACGGTAACATTAAACAAAGGCTTCAGCGTCAGTTTCCACCATCATATGTCATGCGGTGTTGCTGCACGCAGACGTAAACACCGGACAGAAGAGGACAAACTTATATCATAGATAGATAGATCAATAGATAGATAGACACAGATAGATAGATAGATAGATAAACAGACAGATAGATAGATAGATAGAAAGATAGACAGACAGGTAGATAGATGCAAAGAGAGAGAGAGAGAGAGAGAGAGAGAGAGAGAGAGAGAGAGAGAGAGAGAGAGAGAGAGAGAGAGAGAGAGAGAGAGAGGTTCTATCGGGCCTAAATCTAGATCTTCACATGTTTACGAAAAATAGGCGTGAGGTAACAATATGACGTCACGAGGGTTGCCCCCCCCCCCCCAAAAAAAGTGGCCAAAACATTACGTAAGCCAATCCGAACCTACCCCATCCTCATCTTGGCCAATCACAAACCGACGATAACCTGCACAAGGAGTACACACACACACACACACACACACACACACACACACACACACACACACACACACACACACGCAAATATAATCAACTTGATCAAATTCTTTCCTCATATCACTATCGTCTTCCAGGAAGAGCCTTTGAGGCTAAAACCAGTCGCTGGAACGTATCTGAAATACTTCACCATTATCTGATAATTTGAACAGGGAATATCTCACAGTAAAACAAAATAACAAGAACAATATATAAATTAATGAACACTGTAGTATGGTCCAAGCCAGTGGACAGCCCACATGCCATCTACTTCAACCTTTATTCCATTTTCTAATCTTTTAGTTATTCCATTTTCTAATCTTGTAGTTTATTCCATTTTCTAATCTCTTAATTATCCCATTTTTTTTAAATCTTTTAAATTCTCTCGTTCATCCATTTTCCTTACCCTCCAGTTTGGCCTTGGCCTTCTGGGAACAAATATTCTTAATCTTTGACAGACAACTGTACAATCATAGACCATATACACAGTGTATGTGGTCTTTGGAATTATCCTTAACACCTGACTACTGTCCAATCACAGACCATATACACACAGTGTGAGTGTATGTGGTCTGAAATTATCCTCGACATCTGAAAACTGTCCAATCACAGACCATACATACAGTGTATGTGGTCTGAAATTATCCTCAACACCTGAAAACTGTCCAATCACAGACCATATACACACAGTGTGAGTGTATGTGGTCTGAAATTATCTTCAACACCTGAATACTGTCCAATCACAGACCATATACAAACAGTGGGAGTGTATGTGGTCTGAAATTATCCTCAACACCTGAAAACTGTCCAATCACAGACCATATACACACGCTGTGAGTGTATGTGGTCTGAAATTATCTTCAACACCTGACTACTGTCCAATCACAGACCATACACACACAGTGGGAGTGAATGTGGTCTGAAATTATCCTCAACACCTGAAGAAGGTGTTAAAAGACTTTCTTTTAAGTCGGTCGATTTTGTGGTAGCTCACCGTTGTGACGGCCTTAACGACTCTGGCAGTTGACAGGTCTAAACCCCACACAACCAATCAATTATAAGCAGCCGAGAAATCATCTCTCTCTCTCTCTCTCTCTCTCTCTCTCTCTCTCTCTCTCTCTCTCTCTCTCTCTCTCTCTCTCTCGTTGTGTAACTGAATCTATTCCACTGTGGGAGCCACAAGCAACTGAATCTGTTTCACAGTGACGCTTGCTAGAAGGGCATCCAATATTGTTCCTTTACATGAGACTGTGGGTGATTAAGACAGCTTCTGTTCTACCCTTCTGGTTGCTCAAAACAACCTCCTCACACACCTCTGGTTGCTCAAAACAACCTCCTCACACACCTCTGGGTGCTCAAAACAACCTCCTCACACACCTCTGGGTGCTCAAAAAACCTTCACACACCTCTGGGTGCTTAAAAGAACCTTCACACACTTCTGGGTGCTCAAAACAACCTTCACACACCTCTGGGTGCTTAAAAGAACCTTCACACACCTCTGGGTGCTCAAAACAACCTTCACACACCTCTGGGTGCTTAAAAGAACCTTCACACACCTCTGGGTGCTCAAAACAACCTTCACACACCTCTGGGTGCTCAAAACAACCTTCACACACCTCTGGGTGCTTAAAAGAACCTTCACACACCTCTGAATGCTCAAAACAACCTTCACACACCTCTGGGTGCTCAAAACAACCAGCCCCTCCCAACTTACTCAATGCTCAAAACAACTCCCCTCCCCCACAACCCCACCCTTCCTACTTTACTGTTGAAATCAAAACAAATCCTCCTTCCTTCCCCGACTTATCAGGTGCTGGAAACAACTGCCCACACACACACACACTCCCCAGCTTTCTGACGTCCTCAAAGCAGCCACCCACTACCGCTACTCACCCTCAGATGCCCCCTCCCCATGTGTGAGCATCAGGTCTGCTGTTGCACACACACCAGACGGGCGAGGGTGTTGCGCATCACTCACCCTTCCACACCACTTACCTCGGGGTAATACTTACACTAAATACTCCCGGTGGTTTATTCATAGGGTGGCCATGTTTGGCCCCACTTCATCTTGCTTAACACCCCCTACAGCCGAACCCTCAAACCCCCTCCTCCAAACTCCCCGCCACTAAACCACGTCGTTAGGTCTTGATGTATAAGATAAATACATGAATTCAGTCCAAATTGTGTCTCTCTCTGGGGAGAGGGGAGAAGGCGAAATGATCCACCAAGTCGTGAGTCTTGATGTATAAGATGAATACATGAATTCAATCCAAAATGTGTCTCTCTCTGGGGAGAGGGGAGAAGGCGAAATGATCCACCAAGTCGTGAGTCTTGATGTATAAGATGAATACATGAATTCAATCCAAATTGTGTCTCTCTCTGGAGAGGGGTGAAGGCGAAATGATCCACCAAGTCGTTAGGTCTCGATGTATAAGATGAATACATGAATTCAATCCACATTCTCTCTCTCTCTCTCTCTCTCTCTCTCTCTCTCTCTCTCTGGAAAGGGGAGAAGGCGAAGTGACCCTCAACACTTTCCAGGAACGTGTTTGCGACAAGGTTGGCTTCCACAGAGGCATTTCCTGATGGGAGATTTATTGACGTTACAATTCTTTTATCTGACCAGATGACATGGTCGAGCTGAAATCGCTGCGGCGTTGTATAGATGGATTGGATTCCTCCCATACAACGGTGCGATGTTTGAGCACGATGGTGCAATGTTTGGGCACGACGGTGCGATGTTTGAGCACGACGGTGCGATGTTTGAGCACACAACGGTGCGATATTTGAGCACGACGGTGCGATGTTTGAGCACGTCGGAGCGATATTTGAGCACATCGGAGCGATATTTGAGCACGACGGTACGACACTTGAGCACGACGGCCCGATATTTAAGGTTCGATCTTTAAGCCAGACGGTACGATGTTTGAGCACGACAGGACCTTGAACAAGAAGGTTCAACCCCTGAGCACGACGGTATGATATTTGAGCACAACGATACGACCCCTGAGCGCGACGATACGACCCTTGAGCACGATGATACGACCCTTGAGCGCGACGATACGACCCTTGAGCACGACGATACGACCCTTGAACACGACGATACGACCTTGAACACGACGATACGTACATTGAGCACGACGGTATGACACTTGAGCACGACGATACGACCCTAGAGCACGACGGTACGACCCTTGAGCACGACGATACGACCCCTGAGCGCGACGAGACGACCCTTGAGCACGACGATACGACCCTAGAGCACGACGGTACGACACTCTTCAGCATGACGGTACGACCCTGGCCAGATGATATGCTGCGACCATCATGCATAAGAGCTAAAACAGTTGTCGTGCCCAAAGGTCGTCCACCTGGGTCGTTCCATCGTGCTCCAGGGTCGTTCCGTCGTGCTCCAGGGTCGTTCCGTCGTGTTCTAGGGTCGTGACGTCGTGCTCTAGGGTCTCGTCATCGTGCTCTAGGGTCGTGCCGTCGTGCTCTAGGGTCGTGCCGTCGTGCCCTAGGGTCGTGCCGTCGTTCTCCTGGCCAACAAGTGTTGTGCATAACAGTAATAATAACCAGAAATGTTCGAGAGAAAGCGGTCAAGGTCGCCGTCAGATATTCCATCCGGATTTATGGAGCGGTTTAAACCGAACTGGTGTCCTGCAGGATGAGGTACTGGATGGCCTCCAGCGTAGGAGTGTGGCGAGGGATGGAGGGAAGGGCGCGGCGGCTAGCCCTAGCCTCTCTCTCTCTCTCTCTCTCTCTCTCTCTCTCTCTCTCTTTCTTTCTCTCTCTCTCTCTCTCTCTCTCTCTCTCTCTCTCTCTCTCTCTCTCTCTCTCTCTCTCTCTTCGAGCCCTCCCGCTATTCCCCAGTACATCATCCCTCCATCAGGCCGCCTCCCATCCATTCCCTTTCTCACCCACCTACCCACCCACCAACCCACCCACCCTACACCAACCCACCCTACATTAACTTCTACACCAACCCACCCACTCAATCCTACACACACCCATCCACATACCCTAAACCCACCCACCCACCCACCCTACCTCCTTAAGAGCCCGACCTACACCTTCCTTGCTCTAACTCACTTCACATGTCACCCTCATGAGCGTTCGTCCCTACCCACTCATACCTCATGACGGGGATCAGAGTCTCTCTCTCTCTCTCTCTCTCTCTCTCTCTCTCTCTCTCTCTCTCTCTCTCTCTGGTCTCATAATTCCCTCATGAATCTCTCATTAGCCTCCTTTTCCCCGCTAATTCGGCCAAATCACCATACATGATTTTAAAATACCCTGAAGCCTCCCCAACTGTATTAGTACTGACCAGAAACTCGCGCACCTCCCTTATCGGGGCTTACTGAGCCATTTTACCGGACCCCCGGAAGCCTTTTTGGCACGCGTTGTATGAGTGTAGTCGGCGACCAGTGCAACCTGGAGGGGGGGGGGGGGCAAAAATACTGGGCGATTATCGCACATCGGGATGACGCACCAGATTGGCAGCGTACGATAACCTCTCGCCTGGGAGGTACGACGTAAGTACATCAACAGGCGCGAGAGGGGGCGTTAGTGGTAAGATGACCTGACGTGGTCAGGTGTGTGTGTGTGTGTGTGTGGTGTTGTTACCACGTTCATCCTAACGGCAGTCGAGCTTATTAACATTTTATTTTCCCGTCAGCTGTGCATCGCCCCCCCATCCGGCACCTCCCTTGAAAGGGGGCGGGCTCGTCATGCGCCGGGTTCTCTCTCTCTCTCTCTCTCTCTCTCTCTCTCTCTCTCTCTCTCTCTCTCTCTCTCTCTCTCTCTCTCTCTCTCTCGGTGTACTGAAAAAGGACACCTTTTCACCCCAACGGCACTACATCCACAAGACCACACAAATTTCCTTCGATACAAATCGTATCGTAGATTCACTGCATCATAAACAAGAGGGACAGGAAGAGTGATAATGGAGTGGTAGTAACCATCCCAGCTCTTGTCTTCCATTCCATTCCCATCACTTCAAAGACTAACGTCCCCATCCCTGGCCAAAGTAGTATCCACGGGTCACTTAACTTACTTATAACAAGGTATGGCGAGACACTTACGGTAAGAAATGTTACTCATGCTTTTGCCCAGTCCAGGAATCCAACTTGAACCTTCTCACTTGCGAGACGAGTGTGTAATGGATATAAACCACAGGTCTGTATCCACAACCAGGCCCCTATGGACTTATCCATGGTTTACCTGGGCCACTTCACATGTCATCGGATCAGTCGATTAATTGCACGTCAACTCCTGTATATCCATTTCAAATTTCGTCTCCCGCTTCTTCTTGTTCCCTCCACCTCTGACACACATATCCTCTTCATCTCTCCCCACTCATTCTCTCCATACGTCTAAACCATTTCAACACATCTTCTTCACCTTTTTCAACCACACTCTTAATATTACCGCACTTCTCCCTCACCCTTATATTACACACTCGATCGAACCATCTCACACCACATAATGTCCTCATCCATTTCGTTCTCCAAACACATCGTTGGCACGAGTATGGTTGGAGCTCATCCATTTCATCTTTTCCCAAACACATCGTCTGCACGAGTATAGTCTGAGCGACCTCAAGTTTCTCCTCCCCACCAGGAGATATGAACCCTGATGACCCTGGGGAAATACTTCGCCCGATTGGCACTGCTTCCAAGACCATACATTTCCTGCAACACAAACGCACCTTCTGTACCTGTGCAAGCCAAGCGCGTCCAGTGAGTAATCTTTGCATGTGTTTCTGAGACTGCGATGATGACTTCGCCCTCACTTAGCACTCTAATGTCAGGACACGACCACCATCTGGTCCTGCAAGCCACCAGTCATGTTATTTCCTTCCTCCCTCCTTCCCTGGAACACCCGAGCTGAGGCGTTCGCTTCCTCCTCCTTTGCTTCTTCGTCTGTTCCTCTCTTCCTATGACCTCTCCACCTTTCTAACGGTCAGTCAGGTCAAGAAACACCTGATTAAATCTATATTTCCTCTCCATCGCTTCTGTCTGCCCTCGCTATCGACCCTGTGATACTGACCTTCTCGAGGTTAAAGGCCAAGTGATAGCTTGGTCCTGAGTGAGCGTCATCAATCAATCTTTTTTTTTCTTTTCTAAACGCTTGATAAAATACTTTAAAATTTACAACAGAATCAAACAGCACACAAATAATTTTCGACTTCAGAGTCGTATTCCACGACATTATTTCCTCCCTCAGTTTATATATACAATGCTGTCTAGGATTTTACAACACGCATACGATCAAAATATTGGCAAAAGCCACAGATCACTGAATAAATTCCTCTGAAGGTATTATATCGACGACAGCAGCCACGAGAGCTGGCAAGCCATGACGGGATAACCCCACCATCAACACCTGCTGGAGTTCACGACGAAATTACGATGGACTTGTGTGATAAACTACTCAAATCTCTAAGATTACCTTACGCAAATACCTTACGATGGTTTCTGAGGTCTTCTACCCCGCTAGCTTGGTCTGAGACCTTACCTTACCTTACGTATACCTTACGATGGTTTCGGAGGTCTTCTACCCCCACAGCTGGGTCTGGGACCTTACCTTACCTTACGTATACCTTACGATGATTTCAGGTCTCCTACCCCCACAGCTGGGTCTGGGACCTTACCTTACCTTACGTATACCTTACGATGGTTTCGGAGGTCTCCTACCCCCACAGTTGGGTCTGGGACCTTACCTTACCTTACGTATACCTTACGATGGTTTTGGAGGTCTTACATCCCCCTAGCTCAGTTTGGGATTAAACCTCACGACGAAGGGTTCAAAGGTGTTCTATCATCAACATGTTGGCCTGAGACAAGGCCGTTCTGTTGCTCCTTTTCTTCATCAGTTTCTCAAAGACAGCGACCCGGAGGCCACCGTAAGCACCGCATCTTGGCTTCGTCTGGTACACTCTATAAATTTCTCCTCTACACGTCACACAGGGTGTTGAAAACCTGTAGACGATACATTAAGCAGTTTTCGATCCCCGGGATATCTCGTCTTTGTTATCTTCTCACCTTTTGACTTACGATATTCTGCGAAATCTTCCACGCCAGTTGTACCACGAGTGGAGGCTGAGAACCACGACTTCTATAGGGGTTTCACCAAGTGTGGACACCTGTATACACCTCTCCCGTGCGCAGCATTCCACAGAGCGTACAGCCTCGGGAATTTCAGCAGTTCCCAAAGGCGTTCCGATCCTTTCCCGCGTCAATACGGGCCGCGCAAAGATCGTTGAACACTTTTTACCGCCTAAAAATAATCTATTAGAAAAAAAAATATATAATCAAGCGTTAACTGCTCGGGTATCGACCAATCTCCGCGGCAGCAGCAGCAGCGCGCCCTCCGTGGCATGTCCTCCCGCCATTAAACATTTCAAGGTTAACCGACGATAAGTTTCGGGGTTCCACCGCCGCCTCCTCACGGCGCTGGTTGTCCCCAGGCGCCGGGTGGCGGGTTGGGGGTGGTGGTGTTGCCGTTTCGTGGCCTCTCCCCTCCGCCCGCTCAACTTTCCGCTCTTGGTTAGGCTAAGTTTCGGTCGCCCAGAGCGGTTCGTTCCCAAGCTCGGACTCGGCCGAAGTGACGAGGGGTCTTTCGGCGGACTGATAATTACACCTCGGTCCGAGTTTAGCCTTCTAATGGTACGGTGCGAGTTGAAATTGAATAAAAATTAGTAAGAAATATGAAACACGATGCTCCCCCGGGGGTTTGCATGCCCAGAGCGGCCAGAGTCGGGTTCAATCCAATTAACCCCTGAGCTGGCAATGTGTCGGATCCCACTAAAAAAAAGGGAAGAGTGTCGAATACTCTATGCACGATCCTCTACTGGACGATTCACAACCCGCGAGGGGGCCGCTCTACCATCACTTTTACGAAAGTATATAACCCATTGTACGCAAAAACTGGCATTTAATCCTCTAAGCTGCCAACAACCACACAGACTCAGAAATCCATCAAAATCCACGAACTCGTATGTGATCCACATATCGAAGTACACGTGGGTAATGAAGGGAAATCACGCATCAAAGTCTACACATATAATGAAGTCAGTCCACATATGAAAAGATGGCTATCTAGATAATGAAGTCCATCCACATATCGAAGTACATACAGATAAATAAGTCTATCCACTAATCGAAGTATATCTGGATAATGAAGTCTATCCACATATTATCAAAGTCTACATAAACAGAGAAGTCAAGACATACTTTCAAAGCCAATCAGATAAACAGTCCATCTACACACACACACACACACACACACACACACACACACACACACATTCCAGTCCAACCCGCTTTATCAAAACCCCTTTGCCCCTCTGCTTAACCAAGACACACTCGTCTTCCACCAGACACGCAAGGCCATCTACATCTATAAAGTCCTAACTCTGACTCACTTCCTATCACCAGTCTATTCTATCCACACACTTGTGTCCATCTACAAACACAAGGTCCCTCCCGTCCCTTAAACACACTACCATCACCCATGTCCCTAGCCATTTATTCCGGTTCATCTGCATAATACCCAAGTCCGTCCGTAAGTTCAAATTCATCAGCATATTCAAGGCCATCCAGAAACTGATGAAGATCTTCAATACACTTAAGACCACAAACCAGGCGCACTTCAGGGCCGTCCTTGAACTCAAGACCATCAACACACTCATTTCTCTTTTCGTCTTATCAGATACACAGTTTGTGTGCCATACTAATTCTAACATCGTCAGGGTAACCTTATATTATGATAGTATCGGAGGTCTTCTATACCCCTATAGCTGGGTCTGGGACCTTTCCTTACCTTACGTATACCTTACGATGGTTTCGGAGGTCTTCTAACCCCCACAGCTGGGTCTGGGACCTTACCTTACCTTACGTATACCTTACGATGGTTTCGGAGGTCCTCTAACCCCTACAGCTGGGTCTGGGACCTTACCTTACGTATACCTTACGATGGTCTCGGAGGTCTTCCAACCCCTACAGCTGGGTCTGGGACCTTACCTTACGTATACCTTACGATGGTTTCGGAGGTCTTCTAACCCCAACAGTTGGGTCTGGGACCTTACCTTACCTTACCTTACGTATACCATACGAAGGTTTCGGAGGTCTTCTACCCCCCACAGCTGGGTCTGGGACCTTACCTTACCTTACGTATACCTTACGATGCTTTCGGAGGTGTCTGGGACGCATATGTACCCTAAGACATGTTTCGGTTTTACGTGCCACAGAAGTAACTCTTGAAACCGGTTTATTTTGCCAGGGAATCCACCGACCTTCTCTATCATTATCATCATTATCATTAGCTTCACCTTAGTTTTTTCCACTTACTCAACAAAGACTTTCATGGAACCTTAAATTGATCTCAGTGTAGATGATACATACAATCCCCCTCCGCCCTTGGGTACACTCCCCTAAATTCTATCACATCTGAAGCAACAGTATGAAGGAATGTATACTCCATTCCTATGAAGACCCCGTGAGCTCCAAGCACAGGACTCTCCATAAGAACAAAATACTGTAACCATTCTCTGTATGAGAAGTCCTTTGGAGGGTGGGTAAGAGCGGATCATCTAGACGGCAGCGCTGACCAGGGGATAATTTTTGGGTAAACAGTAGAGAAGACTCGTATACTGGGTAAACAGTACAGAAGACTCGCCTCTATATTTACATAAGATCGAGCAAAGGTGTTAGGTTGGGGACAGCATCCACCCAGGGAAGTACTACCCTCCTCACCTGGAAATATTGAAAGTGATGCCTGGAAGTTTCCCTGACTACCAGTGTGTGTACTGCAGTTGTCTACCATGTCTTCACTGCTAATGTCTGCCTCTCCAATAAGCTGGACCAGTCCTCTCTCTCTCTGTCCTTAGCAGGCCTATAGTATTCCCTCGTGATATCTCGATCAACCGTCGCTGAGACAGACTTTCTTGCAGGCATATTATATCTCATGCACGATCAAATCATTCCGATATTCCACAGGTTAATCCTTGTCGTCCACTGGGGATCCCAGGGACAAGTCGGAGGAATCGATCACCGTATGAAGGCAGAGATATCCTAAAGATCCTCAACACCCAACTTCAGCAGACTAAACCTGTCATCTCCAGTATGGAACAGGAAAATCAGTCCTTGTCCTTATTTACCAAAACACTTGGGTTTAGAGACGAAATTCAATTCGACCACAAGGTCCCCAGAAACCTATTTTACATAAACTCCAAGTTAACAGTTAGGGTCCCGTGCCAGTTTGCGACGTCAAATGCCAAAAGTATACGATAATTTGCGACTATCAAGACAGCCTTCAAACTTCCCGTTCAGGATACATAATCCGAAGGACGTCATCCCCCAACCCTGTCTCGCCCCCTATCTCCCAGATATGGGGCCCCCCTACACAACTTCTTCCATCTCCCGCCGCTCCCCTACGCTGTTGGTGGGGGGGCTGAACCCCAACCAGCGCAACCAGCAACACGCCTGCCTCCTCCTACCTGAGGTTCCTTCATGTTTTGCCTTTCTTTACGCATGCTTTGCGACGTTTACGGAGGCCTTCTACCTTCTAAGCTTAGTCTCACTGTGGTTCCACTAATCTTCTACTCCTACAATTGGGTCTGGGACCATACCTTGCTTTACGTATACCTTACGATGGTTTCGGAGGTCTTCTACTCCCACAGCTGGGTCTGGGACCTTACCTTACCTTACGTATACCTTACGATGGTTTCGGAGGTCTTCTACTCCCACAGCTGGGTCTGGGACCTTATCTTACCTTATGTATACCTTACGATGGTTTGGGAGGTCTTCTACTCCCACAGCTGGGTCTGGGACCTTACCTTACCTTACGTATACCTTACGATGGTTTCGGAGGTCTTCTACCCCCACAACTGGGTCTGGGACCTTACCTTACGTGTACCAAACGATCGTTTCGGAGGTCTTCTACCCCCACAGCTGGGTCTGGGGCCTTACCTTACATTACGTATACCAAACGATAACTTCAGAGGACTTCTACGAACATAGCTCGGTCTCCCTACCAAGGTATATCGTATTACTCCTCTGATCACTAAATATGTCAGAGGCCGGGCCACTTACACCTTCGTACACCCAGGCTGTTCAGGTACAGTTCAGTAGACACGTAGCTAGGCCCTCTACAGTCTTATGTTTCAATTCACAGCAGAACCTAACCATTAATCTCGGCGTGGAATCCGTATTGCTTCCCATCGACAACGCAAAACGACCCTATCTTTAACTGGAACCCCCAGCTGTCTCGCTCTACCCTGCGAGAAAATAACTGCGTATGAAAAAAAAAAAAATAATCTAACGAAGATTTAAGCAACGAAGGCCAAGCCTCATCGTCAACCCACAACAGACTCATCCTTCCACGTAGAGTCCTACTGTCCTCAACCACGACCCAAACACTCCCTCAGTTCCTCTCTCCCCATCAACAACATAACAACGTGTCCATGTATGCATCTCAGACATTCAACCCCCACCATCCCCTCACCTACAACCTGTAAGAAACACATCTCCCCATTCTGACAAATCATCCCACCTACAACTCTACAACAGACCTTGCCTTCCTCTCCATCTACAATCCGTAACACAGCTAATAACCCGGGTCCCTGATGCTCCTACTATAACGCCATCTTCCCCTCCTGCCTGCAAGGGACCCGCCACCTTAGCAACGATGATCGGTCGTTGTAAATCATGTTTTATGACGCCATAACCTCTCCATAGCTCGAGGGAAGCGTACTGGTGGGAGAATGCCAGTAAATTCTCCCATTATCAAGTCCCCTTGAAGTCTTTTCGTTTTATTATCCATAAATTAATTGCGAGGGTGTTGGCGACTCAAGGCTGGCAGATTCAATCTCAGCCTCTTTCCTCCCACGTCTATACTTTGGGATTCATCTTACATCCTCATTTCCTATTTTCCTTTCTCCATTAATCTGAATTATTTTCAACACGGAGATCTGTTGTCAGATTTATTTTCCTATTTCTCTTCATCAGGTTCTATCCCTCGACGTAACCATGAGAACCTGTCTGTTTACATCGTCGAAAGTCGCCCTATAAGGATCTCGATCTATACGTCAACAGCACAGGACACTCGGGACCTCTGACCCTAAATATCACCAGAACTGGACAATCAGGACACGCCTCTAAACTCCACCAGTACTGGACAATCAGGACCTCTGACCCTATACATCAATAGTGTTGGATCCACAATCAGGACACGCTTCTAATCACCGATACTTGACAATCAGGACTTTAGACTCCAAAGATCGTCCTCACTGTACACTGAGATTGCACCTACAATAGTACTCACCATTCAGATGTATGCACCCTCTGGTACACTGATTATCTATAGGTCTTATTTTTTTCCTGAAATACTGATGAACTTCAACTTTAGTTGCACTCTAAGATCGCCTTAGACTGACCTCATCTTCACGTTAAGTCAAGACGTTCTGTGGCCTCTGTGATTTACAGAACCACAGTCTCCTGCCGTAGAATCACCATAGTGCCCAGAGACCCATGGTAGTCCCTGTGGTGCTTAGTAAATCCGTAAATGTAACTTCGACGCTCAGGAAACGGTAGCGGAGGTGGTCATGAAGAGATCCATAGATTTTTTCTCTCCCACTCGCACACAACTCATTAACTCATCTATATCATGAAGAGCAAAGTGAAGAAGCCTACACGTACCCAAGGGCCTCCCACTTCTACCTCCTCCTTGTCCTAAAGCCTACTCTCCAATGCTCTGTCCTCAACCTTCCTTCCTGGAAACAGTTCCCTACTTCCTCAAGACGACAACGTTACCTATTCCCTCGGCACAAATGCGTATATCCAATATAAATAAGTCGGAACATCATCCATTTGCGTATTCCATCGATAAAACGCAAAGACACACACAAACACGCACTCCAAACAAGCCCTAACAAAAACAGTTCTTGTCATATCCAACAACCTGGTGGGGTAGGTGACCCACGAAGACTTTACTAGGTTTTCACCTGCACATCTGTAGGAGGGGAGAGAAGAGGAGGAGGAGGTGAGGAGAGGAGGGGGACGTCTGTCCTCACACTACGAACTGAAGCCATGTCAATAGAAAGGACAAACACTCGAGGGCACAACGAGGCTCTCTGCCAATAGAAACTCTTCAGCCGCTGGCTATGACTTGAATCTGGTCCTCGTGTGACACTTCGCTTGTATACAAGACGACCGACCATCTTGTCCAATTGACTGAACGGGATCAAGTCGGCAACGAAGAGGAGAATATGACAAAAGACAAGGATACGAACGACCTTGAATAATAGAACCCTGGTGTCGATATAAACGGCAATTGATCAGTAAAAAGCCAAGGTGAGGAAACGACACCTATATTTTTTGGGGGTGATCACGGTACGTTTTTGAGGGAATACCAAGATGATAAGTTAGTGACATGAGCCTTACACCACCACCACCAACAACTGTCAAAATATACCCATATATAAGCTGTGAGATGGCCAGGCTTACTGGACGCTTACACACCCTCGTTGGGTTGTCTTTCGGGTCTCCGGGAAGACGACATGTCTGTCTGTGGTGAAAACTTGGAGTCAATGTTATGGTGAGACATCTCGCTGGCGATCACTTTCGCTGGCGATCACTTTCGCTGACGATCGCTCTCGCTGGCTATCATCCACGATGGTTATGAACATAACAATATTCTTCGTTGCTTAATATCCTTTGTCACAAGCACCGTTTTCTGTTTTACAAGCCACCCACTGTACCAATGAGCCTCGACACTCCAAAAGTTTCCATTAAAATTCTAGGATAAATGCAATATATACATAAATACAGACTGCTAATAGTTTCTAAATTAACGCACAGTTTTCTACTACTTAATGGAATGTGACTGAAATCTTATGAAATACCTTAACTCGTCGTCTCTGCTAACGAAAAGAAAATGTGTGGTAAGTTCACGCCACAATTCACCAAGCGCTCCCGGCGAGCGCTGGGGGATGGTAACCTCAACGAACCAGTAGATAGCTATCTCGTAACTGTTAATCTCGGTGGCGCCCTTAACCATATCAACTTCCTGTATAGATGAATCTACGCGTTGGAAGTTCACATTCATGTATCTGTCAGCAACACATTCACTCTAGGACCTTGGCATTCGACCTGGTCGATGCAAATCGGTCGTGAGACAGTGATTCGAACGCGGATTCGAACACTGTCAATCCCTGAACCGTCTATAATGGTCAAATTTGAACTCTGTCAATCTTGGGACCGTCTATAATTGTCATATCACCCGTGTAGTGAAGAAATGAGGCTTGTTTTGAGACGCGCTCTGAGCTATCTGTCACAAACGGACTTGTGGAGATACGTTGAGAAGGATGACACAGCCAACACACCAGCACCATTATTATCCTCCTCAAATTCACCTTCCATGGGCGAAAATAAGGAGAGATAATGATGCTACATTGACGTCCTGCATACTGCTGTGGTCCTCTGGAGAGTCACAGGGAATGACGGCTAGAGGGAGGCTGGCTGTGTGGGGTGCTTGTGGTTTTGTGGTGGGGGGGAGGTGTGTGACACGGAAGGTCTGTTGTGAACACAGGTTGTGTTCAAGGGGATGGTTGATTACGGCTCCTGCAGGAGTTTATATACTCTCTGGTGGAGGGGAGGGAGCAGTCATGCACGCTCAAACGTAGGTGCAGAGAGAGAGAGAGAGAGAGAGAGAGAGAGAGAGAGAGAGAGAGAGAGAGAGAGAGAGAGAGAGAGAGAGAGAGAGAGAGAGACTCACTCACTCACTCAAAGTAAAAACCCTCAGATATCTTGAGAAGACCCTCAGGGAACCTTAAGCCTCGGACCAAGTGTCAAACAGACACCTTATCCACGAAGCGGGTCGTCCCCCAGGCCAGCTTTTGACACGTCGGGCCCGGCATGACATTGCCACACCTGACGCCTCTGGTTCCTTACCTGACCTCACAGCTTAGACGTCCCCTGACGAGGAGGAAGATGAAGTCGTGTTCCCCTTCCTTCCCTCCACTCCGAGACGTCGTGTTCCTTCCTTCCCTCCACTCCGAGACGTCGTGTTCCTTCCTTCCCTCCACTCCGAGACGTCGTGTTCCCTCCTTCCCTCCACTACAACACTGTTTTCCTTTCTCTACACCCACAGGTCGTGTTCCCTTCCCTTCACTCCGAGACGTCGTGTTCCCTCCTTCCCTCCACTACAACACTGTTTTCCTTTCTCTACACCCACAGGTCGTGTTCCCTTCCCTTCACTCCGAGACGTCGTGTTCCCTCATTCCCTCTACTTTGACGTCGTATTCCCTTCCCTACATTCAAGCACCGTGTTCCCTTCCTTCCACTCTGACGTCACGTTTCCTTCCCTCCACTCTAACGTCGCGTTCCCTTCCCTCCACTTCGACGTCGTGCTCCTTCTTTCCCTTCACTCTGACGTCATGTTCCCTCCTTCCCTCCACTCCGACATCGTGTTGCCTTCCCTCCACTCTGAGACGTCGTGTTCCCTTCCCTCCACTCCGACGTCGTGTTCCTTTCCCTCCACTCTGACGTCATGTTCCCTCCTTCCCTCCACTTTGACGTCGTGTTCCCTTCCCTCCACCCAATCGTCATGTTCTCACGAGCGACAATTAGCCAATCAACACACCCTCCTCCCTTCTTCATCATCCAATCCGACCATCTGCCTTTCACCAAACCCCCAAGCAAAATAATCACTCGTTAATCCGAAGTTTTCCTCAGTAACAGATGTCAGCAACAGAGACTGTGAATTATAGGGTTTGAGGAGACAGATGGGTTAACAACCCCTGGTTGTTGTCATGAGGAGGTGTTACAGCTCGGTTCACAACCCTGGTTGTTAAAAAGATGAGGGGGACCTGCTAGGTTGACAATTCTGCTTGTTTTCAATACGAGAAGACGGCTTGATTAACAATATCCTAGTTGTTATGAAGATGAGGAAATAGCTAGGTTATAATCCTTGGTTGTTAAAAAGATGAAGGGACAGCTATGTTAACCATCCTGGTTGTTATAAAGATAAGGAGACAGCTCCATTAACAACCTCTAGTTGTTATATGAAACAGGTATATTAAAAAACCATGGCTGTTATAAAGATGAGGAGAAAGATTGGTTAACAACCTCTGGTCGTTGTAAATATTAGGAAACAGCTAAGTTAACAACCCTGGTTGTTATGAAGAAGCAGAGGCAGGTAGATTAACAACCCTTACTGTTATAAAGATAAAAAGAGAGACAGCTCCTCCGTTAACAACCTCTAGTTGCAATAAATATGAAACAGATATGTCAACAACCCTAGCTGTTATAGAGATAAAACGAAGTCAACAACTCTGGGTTGTTATGAAGATGATACGTCACCATTACCACAGCCTGGAGAGGCCTAGCACTACAACCGTGAGCTCACCGCACTACAACAACCGTGAGCTCACCGCTCTACAACAACCGTGAGCTCACCGCACTACAACAACCGTGAGCTCACCGCACTACAACAACCGTGAGCTCACCGCACTACAACAACCGTGAGCTCACCGCACTACAACAACCGTGAGCTCACCGCACTACAACAACCGTGAGCTCACCGCACTACAACAACCGTGAGCTCACCGCACTACAACAACCGTGAGCTCACCAGACATAAGGTCTGCCTAGCTAGCTCTCCAGCCTGTGGCAGCAGCAGCAGTAGGAGCGACCTGGCCCACCCCAGCAACCTGTTAGGCTCCCGAGGGTCACCGTCGTCTTTTTTCTCTGTATCACATTCAGCCTCAGTAATGTTCAGTCAGTCGCTGAGTGAGGATATTCTCGAGTTGTGTGGGATCCCAACCCCGTAAGGAGGAGGAGAGGAGTAAGGAGGGCCCATCAGCGGCAGCCAGTGAGGTAGAGTGTTGAACCCCAGACGCAAATGCCTCACTGCGTGGAAGGTCAGAGGGTCGTATTTGTTTGTGTATGTTCATCAGATCGCGAGGCGATGCCTCATCCCCAGACGTAGTGGTTCTACAGTAAACCCACCAGTCAAAAATCTACCTGTCTGGTGTGCCCAAACCTATCACCCACCTGCCCGACTTAATCTATCACCCACCTGCCCACCTTAATCTATCACCCACCTGCCCACCTTAATCTATCACCCACCTGCCCACCTTAACCTATCACCTAAATGCCGACCATCCATCCACCCACCCTAACCTCCAATCCATCCGCCCACCCAAACCTACCATCCACCTGCCCACCCAAACCTACCCACTCACCTCAATTTCCCCTAATCACCCCCGTCCCATTTATCCTCCCTCATCTCTCTGGGTCTTCCCTTGTCCCACGTCAACGGCGGCAGCAGGACACACACACACGACATATATATGATAAGACCGACACCTTCTCCGTTGTTCACCTCCACCAAGCATGGTCCCCCATCACAAATCGAGTGGTCCCAAACACCACTACTTAAGAGTATCAATAAAGGCCACAGGTAAAGGGATATACCAACGGTCATATGGGAGAAAGAGATGTATCGAAACGCCATCACCTTTCGAACTTCTTGAGAGTCCAACACTAACCCCCAAACCCCCAAGCAGGACCGTACGAGAAGAGGCTGGCACACACGAGACGGTGGTGACAAACCAGTCTGGGTCCGTTATCCTGCTTATCAGATCCGAGAGCACGGGAGGACGAGTCCTGACGCCACGCTGCCAACTCACACACAGGCAGGCAAGCACGCCTGGTCCGTCCCACACCACCACCACCAATAACAACCGAATAAATAAGCAACATAAGACCTAAGAAGAAGAGGAAGAAGAATCAGGAGGAGGAGGAGGAGGAGGAGGAGGAGGAGGAGGAGGAGGAGGAGGAGGAGGAGGAGGAAGAATCAGGAGGAGGAGGAGGAGGAGGAGGAGTACGCCACAATCAGGGGGTACCTGTCACCACCGCCCGCTGAATCCCTTGAGCACGACGGTACGATGATCTTCAAGCACCCTATGACGATCCATAAGAACCACGTTGCCATCCTTGAGCAAGACGGTTCGATCCCTAAGCACGACGCTACGACGCTTGAGTATGATTCCCTGGGCCTCTGACTTAACCCAAACGTAAGACAAACATAACTCACGAGTCGTTACGTCGTGCTCAAGGACCGTACCGTCAATAAAGTCACACCGACGCGGGACTGGAAGATGCTGGAACATTGGTCTTCAGCACCAGCGGAGCCGCTGACACGGATGAAGCCGTCGAGTAGAAGTATCTCATGAATAAGTGAAGTCTGCGGATGGGATAAAAGAAAGAGAGAACCGAGTCTGATAGAGCTCGGTGTACGAGCTGGAATAAACGAGTACATGGATACAAGAGGACAGATGTGAAGATAACCACGAACACTGTGAGTGTGTGACAGTAAATGTGTATCAGATTGAGAGTCGATCTACACGTTGGGGTAAGGAGACAGTCCATGTGGGACTAATGAGAATGTGTGAATCTGATGGACTTCGGCTGGAATGATCTTTCTGTGTAGAAGGACAGAATTTCCAAGAGCCAACCCGCTGGAAACCTGGAGGATACTGACGGAGCAGAAATGCTGTGGAGGAGACGAGAAAACGAAGTCGGTGTGGAGAAATAGGGGGTAACATGGAGGAAAATATGGAGAAGAAAGATGGCTCAAGAAATCCCCTACTGATGGTGTGATAAATACGGCGAGTGATGCCACCACACGAGTCTCCCCTGGAGGTATATACAGACGCTGGTCCTCACGCCTGAACCAACCTAGGATTCGTCTTAAGTCACCCAGTCTATAATAGCGACCATCTCTTTGTTTCCATTTAGATTATGGCTCGTCCCTCTCTTGTAACCAGAGTTCACCCTCACATTTCTGCATCTCACATACGCGTTCCAAGGTCTGTGTACCAACCTATCTATAAGTTCACTGTTTTATAACGATTTTAACCTCTTTAGAGCTTTTTCATTTTTCGATCTACACTGGTCGCTTATTTCAAGCTTATTTCAACCAGTTATAAAAAGGATTCAATAGCATGTAGATCCTGTGTACAGACAGCGGCGTTCAGCCTCTTACGACCACCTGCGTAAAGCGATCACTTCCCCACTAGTGGCAATTTTCCCTATAATGCTCATTGCTGAGGAAGATAAATTTCAATACATGGAGTTCACTTCCTTTACATGTCTGTTCCTTGTGACAGTTCTTTCCACACAATCGTCTCCAGATACTCTCGTACGGCAAAGATCTCCAGTCGGGAATGGCCCTCCCTGGAGGGCTGGTGTCTACGACCTACTGACATGGAGGAGGATGTATAAGATGGTTATGGCCATCACCTCAACACTCCTACGTCAGGAGGGTTCTGAGTACTTCCCTGGGGATGCGGTGGCTGATGCTGTAGCAATGGCCAAGGCCTGTGTCAACCACTAGATTTAAAAAACAAAAAAAAAAATGTCAATCACCACCACTACGACATCTGAATATATCAGGATGACAGAGAGAGAGAGAGAGAGAGAGAGAGAGAGAGAGAGAGAGAGAGAGAGAGAGAGATGAGAGAGAAGAGAGAGAGAGGCTTCCTCTCCCACTCTCTAATAGAGACGTTCACGGCAGGCGAGCACCATCCCTGCCCAGGGCCGCCGCCCTTCCCCCCTGCCACCAGGAGGGAGACTATGCAGGAATGGCTGCTATGCCGCCACACACACACGAACACCCAGCCACATACACTACAAATGGCAAATAAACACATGCTTAGCGCTGGCTCAGGTACCGCTGGTGGCGTTTATGCTGAGTACCTCTCCGTGGTACCAGATGCTGCGCCCCGGCTTATAAGGAAGGTGGGATTCGACGCCGAGTTCAGTGGGTGGGTATTTAAGGACGATCATTTGTTCTTAGGACACATACACACTGTTTTATCGCCAGAACGGCTGTGTGGATCACATTGCCAGAACGGCTGTGTGGATCACATTGCCAGAACGGCTGTGTGGATCACATTGCCAGAACGGCTGTGTGGATCACATTGCCCGGATGTGTCTCAATGGAGAAGGTAGATATATATATATATATATATATATATATATATATATATATATATATATATATATATATATATATATATATATATATATAGGCATATATGTGCTGACGAGGGTTCATACATACGCATGCACATGAGGATATGTGCATACACACAATAAACCACATACACACACACAAGCGAACACACACATCAACACGTATTATTATTATTATTATTATTATTATTATTATTATTATTATTATTATCATTATTATTATTATTATCGTTATTATTATTATTATCATTATTATTATCAATATTATTATTATTATTATTATTATTATTATTATTATTATTATTATTATCATTATTATTATTATTATTATTATTATTATCATTATCATCATTAGTAGTAGTAGTAGTAGTAGTAGTAGTAGTAGTAGTAGTAGTAGTAGTAGTAGTAGTAGTGGTAGTAGTAGTCGCAAAGAAAGTTTAAGAAATTGGGTTCCACCAGTGTAGAACCTCCTCCCTGGACAGCACAAATAGGTAATAACACACACACACACAACCTAAACATACACGCAGAGATTAAAATCATTCAAAGGAACATATTCACAACTGCTGTGTTACGAAACAGACGCAGCTGTAAACTGTACCATATGGCCGACAAAAACCTGGCCTGTGAATGTGACTTTCACCTATATGGCACACACACACACACACACACACACACACACACACACACACACGCACACACGCACACACACGGTGACGTCACTACCACCTTCATCGACTTGCCACTCTCACATGGAGGGTGACGTCACTCATCTATGTGTCACTCGCATACCTATGACGTCACTCAATTTGTGACAAAGTCGGACACAGAGCTTGACTGCCTCCCCTTCTCCTGACACTTACCTTACCTTACCTTACCTTACGTACACCTTACGATGGTTCCGGAGGTCTTCTACCCCCACAGCTGGGTCTGGCACCTTACCTTACCTTACGTATACCTTACGATGGTTTCGGAGGTCTTCTACCCACCACAGCTGGGTCTGGGACCTTACCTTACCTTACGTATACCTTACGATGGTTCCGGAGGTCTTCTACCCCCACAGCTGGATCTGGCACCTTACCTTACCTTACGTATACCTTACGATGGTTTCGGAGGTCTTCTACCCACCACAGCTGGGTCTGGGACCTTACCTTACCTTACGTATACCTTACGATGGGGAGGTCTTCTACCCCCACAGCTGGGTCTGGGACCTTACCTTACCTTACGTATACCTTACGATGGTTTCGGAGGTCTTCTACCCACCACAGCTGGGTCTGGGACCTTACCTTACCTTACGTATACCTTACGATGGGGAGGTCTTCTACCCCCACAGCTGGGTCTGGGACCTTACCTTACCTTACGTATACCTTACGATGGTTTCGGAGGTCTTCTACCCACCACAGCTGGGTCTGGGACCTTACCTTACCTTACGTATACCTTACGATGGTTTCGGAGGTCTTCTACCCACCACAGCTGGGTCTGGGACCATACCTTACCTTACGTATACCTTACGATGGTTTCGGAGGTCTTCTACCCACCACAGCTGGGTCTGGGACCTTACCTTACTTTACGTATACCTTACGATGGTTTCGGAGGTCTTCTACCCACCACAGCTGGGTCTGGGACCTTACCTTACCTTACGTATACCTTACGATGGTTTCGGAAGTCTTCTACCCCCACAAGTGGGTTTGTTGTTGATGAATGTTACAAGAACATTTATGAAACGTCTTCCTTCTATCCTCTTCGGTAAAGACTCCCTCTCCTAACCTCGCAACGTCACACTCAGGCAAGCCACTGTATGTCACATGATCACTCCTCCGCACCTGGCAACCCAAGCTTTGATGGGCCGTTGTGTTGTCTACTTTCTTTCCCTTCATCGCCAAGCTTTAGAGCTCTTTCACCTTCGTCGCCAAGCTTCAGAGCTCTTTCACCTTCATCGCCAAGCTTTAGAGCTCTTTCACCTTCGTCGCCAAGTTTCAGAGCTCTTTCCCCTCATCACCAAGCTTTAGAGCTCTTTCACCTTCGTCGCCAAGCTTTAGAGCTCTTTCACCTTCATCGCCAAGCTTTAGAGCTCTTTCCCTTCATCGCCAAGCTTTAGAGCTCTTTCCCTTCATCGCCAAGCTTTAGAGCTCTTTCACCTTCGTCGCCAAGCTTTAGAGCTCTTTCACCTTCATCGCCAAGCTTTAGAGCTCTTTCACCTTCATCGCCAAGCTTTAGAGCTCTTTCACCTTCATCGCCAAGCTTTAGAGCTCTTTCACCTTCATCGCCAAGCTTTAGAGCTCTTTCACCTTCATCGCCAAGCTTTAGAGCTCTTTCACCTTCTCACACGTCCCTCCCCCAGCAGCAACGACCAGACTCCCCCACCCCCTTTTTTTTTTTTTCAAAAGAGCAGATTTTTCCCACCTCCTCCAAAACTCTTAAATTATGTTGCTTAATATCTACTTTCTCCACTTATTATCTTTTTATATCTGTCAATACTTCATTCCAGGCGTCCGTGAGGACTTTTGAGCGTGACCGGAGCCTTCGACGTGATAAAGGGCACAGGTCGTCCATTTCCCGTGTGTGTGTGTGTGTGTGTGTGTGTGTGTGTGTGTGTGTGTGTGTGTGTGTGTGTGTGGTGCACGGGGCTGGGCTAGGTGGGTGGGTGGCCAGCCAGAACCACCCACACCTGCCCTGTAATGCTCATAATACCTTCCATAATCCCTCCACACCACAGAGACTCCTGCTGGGGGGGTGGCGCGTGGTGGTGGCTAGCCCACCAGCCAGTCAGTCTCTCGGCCACCCACGCCAGCTCAGGGGGTCTCCACACACACACACACACACACACACACACACACACACACACACACACACACACACCTCGGCAGGTGTTGTGGTGGTGTCCAGGCTCGAAATTCCAGGGAATCCTGGACCATAACACCGAGCAGGTATATTGGGGGACTTGGAGTTCAAGTTCGGGTTCAGGGCTGCGTGGAATGTGGCTCCTCCGGGGACCCGAACGCCGAACGCGAGTTACACTGAACGCCGAGAACACACACACATGAATTACTTTAAAAGTAATCCTCTTGGACAAGTTACTTTAAACGTAATCATCTTTGACGAATTACTTTAAACGTAATCATCTTGACGAATTACTTTAAACGTAATCATCTTTGACGAATTACTTTAAACGTAATCATCGTGAATTACTTTAAACGTAATCCTCTTGACGAATTACTTTAAACGTAATCATCTTGACGAATTACTTTAAATGTAATCATCTTGACGAATTACTTTAAACGTAATTATCTTGAATTACTTTAAACGTAATCATCTTTGACGAATTACTTTAAACGTAATCATCTTGAGGAATTACTTTAAACGTAATCATCTTGACGAATTACTTTAAACGTAATTATCTTGAATTACTTTAAACGTAATCATCTTTGACGAATTACTTTAAACGTAATTATCTTGAATTACTTTAAACGTAATCACTTTGGCAAATTATTTTCTTTTCTCTACCTTTGATAGTCAGTTTGAGGGTGAAAAAACTTAATTAGAATTGCTCCACTAATCTAAAAATCAGTGAAAAATCCTGAAGGTGACCTAAAAATCAGTGAAAAATCCTGAAGGTGACGTGAAAGTCAGTGAAAAATCCTGAAGATGACGTGAAAGTCAGTGAAAAATCCTGAAGGTGACGTGAAAGTCAGTGAAAAATCCTGAAGGTGACGATAAAGTCACTGAAAAATCCTGAAGGTGACGTGAAAGTCAGTGAAAAATCCTGAAGGTGGCGTGAAAGTCAGTGAAAAATCCTGAAGGTGACGTGAAAGTCAGTGAAAAATCCTGAAGGTGGCGTGAAAGTCAGTGAAAAATCCTGAAGGTGACGTGAAAGTCAGTGAAAAATCCTGAAGGTGACGCCCCCCCCCGAGAGCAGTGGTTTGTGGTGGCGGTGACGTGGTCGGCCGGCAGTGGGATATATATATATATACGAGGTAAAGTAGTCCATGGGCGGCGGGCAGCGTGACGCCCCGGTCACGGACCAGCGGTTCGATGCGGGGAGGAGGAGGAGGAGGAGGAGGAGGAGGAGGAGGAGAGGAGGAGGAGGAGGAGGAGGAGGAGGAGCTGCTGCTGCCGCCTCGGGTTGCTGGTGTGGTCAGGTCAGCCCACCGCCACACACACACACACACACACACACCCTAACCCACCTTAGTAACTACACACACACACACCTACCCTAACCCACCCTAGTAACTACACACACACACACACACACACACACACACACACACACATCTTACGTCACCATGATATTATCTTACATCACAATGATATTTGAAGCTTGTCGTAACCTTTACTTTGAAGATAAGCCACATTCCTCACCTACATTTGATCAACCAGGCTCTCTCAGGCCGCAGAATGCAGACCCACGTAACCAGCTTGACTGGCCCGCCACACTCAATAGATAATTTGCCTTCAAGTTCTTGAATTAGTTCCACTGGATAGTCCCCGATGTTCCTTGTACTCCCCTCTGGCCTCCTCACTACCTCCTTCGACCGTAATTTCTGTGGCTTATAGTTTTTGTTTTACATATCTCATTTTACAGAGTTCTAAAACATAGTAAGTGATCTCTTTTTCTATTTTTACAACACCAGAGTGAATCTCACTCCAAGTAGTGGCTACTGACAATGGCTTGCTTGAAGTATTCAAGAGTTGAATCTGGAACACTTGAGGCGAGAGGTGTGAAGAGAAAGACCATGGCATCGACTATCATTCCCGTTGGAACACTTGATCCAATACTACCTTTTGAAAATCATGTGTACCTCAGGCACAACAATACTAGACGACAGTACAAAATGTCCAGGGCCTCGATATAGTTCTCTCTCTCTCTCTCTCTCTCTCTCTCTCTCTCTCTCTCTCTCTCTCTCTCTCTACACACACACACATTACTGGAAACACCATGAGGAGGAACTTGGCTCCCAAGAGCCTGAGTTATCAGTGGAGCTGCGTGGTCCTGGACGCGACTATGGAGATCGAGACATATCCTCCAAGATCGAGGATAGGTTAGGCACATTTTCACTCTTCCTCCTCTCATCCTCTTAGATTTTCGCTCCTCCACCACTTTCTTCCCCTAGTCTCTCTCTCTCTCTCTCTCTCTCTCTCTCTCTCTCTCTCTCTCTCTCTCTCTCTCTCTCTCTCTCAAAACCACATAACTAAGGACACTACGGCAATGGCCACCCTCACTTCCCAAAGGTTTTCTCCTTTAAGAAAAAAAAACTTCCTCGTCACGACACATCAGAGCAGCGTGCCCATCATCGGTGGCAGCAGCACCACCTCCACCTCCACTTCTAACGTCGACACCCCCTGCGTTTGTCGTCTGACCCACAGAAGACTCCCGGTGGCTAGATGGCTTCATTTATCCATATGTCCGGATGCCAGCTCCCCAGGGCGATATACATGAAAATAAAAGCACCACCGCCTCTAGACGTGGCCGATATAAAGGAGAAAGCAAAGTGCAAATGCTTACCAGAGGGTATTATATACACACACACACACCGTCTGAAACGAATATCTTCCCTCATCCAAGGCTGTTATTAAGAAAGCTTAGTAAATTAAGAATTAAGGAAGAAAAAAAAAAGGGCCATAAAAGCGCACGATAAAAAGGCTTTTATGTCCAGCCATTGTAGATGATTTACGCACGACAGTAGACACGGGGAGATCTGGAATGGCGGGCGACCCACTCCTTAACTCTCCACAGACAACACCTCTGTTCCTCCTTCTCAACCTATACTTCGGCGGGTCGTCTGATTCCAGTATCCACAAATGTTCTATTGAACAGACAGTCACTGGCCACATCTATGTGTATAAGGCACCACAGATTCATATTCAGCATACTTAAAAGCATCTATCCTGAAATTGTTAAGAAAATCCATTTTTTGAAAAAAAAAAAGGAAAAAGAAAAATTCCAAGGATTTTGCTCGTATTTTCAACCTCTTCAGATTTTAATGAAAATCCGGGTATAGATATATTTTACATGCTGATTAAGTATTTCGAGTCAAATGACTGCATTTCGTATTATTAAGTCTTTAATTATCCCTTAGATTAATCATATTAATATGCTAATTACTCAGACTAATTACACGAATTTTTAGGTTTTCACCACAGATTAGTATTCACCAAACCTTAAAGCATCTATCCTGAAATTCTCAAAAAAAATCCATTTTTCTTAATAAAAAGAAAAATCCTTTTGCATTTTGTCTTGGCATTTTGCATTCTGCTCAGATTTTGAACTTCTTCAGATTTTAATGAAATCTGGGTATAGATGTTATCTTATATGCTTATTAAGTATGTCGAGTCAAATGTCTACATTTGCCATTATTAACGCCTTTAATCAACACTTAGATTAATTATGTTAATATGCTAATTACTCGACTAATTACATGAAATTTTAGGTTTTGACCACAGATTCATATTCAGCATACCTATGAACATCTATCCTGAAATTCTCAAGAAAATCCATTTTTTGAAAAAAATAAAAAAATCCAAAGCATTTGAAAATGCCTTGGCATTTTGCATTTTGCTCAGATATTCAAATTCTTCAGATTTTAAGGAAAATCTGGGTATGGATGTTATTTTACATGCTGATTAAGTATATCAGGTCAAATAACTGCATTTCGTATTATTAAAGCCTTTAATTACGCCTTAGATGAATTACAATAATACTGAAATGCTAATTACTCGATTAATTACAGGAATTTTTAGGTTTTGACCATAGATTCGTATTCAGCATACCTAAAAGCATCTATCCTTTAATTCACAAGAAAATCCATTTTTTGAAAAAAATCAAGAAAAATCCAAGGCATTTTTCCTTGGCATTTTGCATTTTGATCAGATTTTCAAATTCTTCAGATTTTAATAAAAATCTGGGTACAGATGTTATTTTACATGCTGATATTAAGTATTTCGAATCAAATGACTGCATTTCGTATTATTAAGCCTTTAATTACGCCTTAGATTAATTACAATAATATTGAAATGCTAATTACTCGATTAATTACAGGAATTTTTAGGTTTTGACCATAGATTCGTATTCAGCATACCTAAAAGCATCTATCCTTTAATTCACAAGAAAATCCATTTTTTGAAAAAAATCAAGAAAAATCCAAGGCATTTTTCCTTGGCATTTTGCATTTTGCTCAGATTTTCAAATTCTTCAGATTTTAATAAAAATCTGGGTATAGATGTTATTTTACATGCTGATATTAAGTATTTCGAATCAAATGACTGCATTTCGTATTATTAAGCCTAAAGGCTTAATAATACGAAATGCAGTCATTACCCCTTAGATTAATTACAATAATATCAATAAGCTAATCACTCGACTAATTACACGATTTTTTAGGTTTTGACCACAGATTCGTATTTATCGTAAATAAAAGCATCAGCTTCTTCATATTTTAATGAAAATCTGGATATAGATGCTATTTTACATGCTGATTAAATATTTCGAGTCAAATGACTACATTTCGTATCATTAATCCTTTAAGTACCCCTTAGATTAATCACAATATCAATATGCAAATTACTTGACTAATTACACGAAATTTTTAGGTTTTGACCACATATTCATATATATATATATATATATATATATATATATATATATATATATATATATATATATATTCCTATGAGTCCACGGTGAAAATCTTGATCACACGCAAAATTGTGATCCTTTCCAATATATATATATATATATATATATATATATATATATATATATATATATATATATATATATATATATACATATATATATATATGATGGTTATCCAGGCAAATCTGGATGGACCAAGGGCCGCTAGTTAAATGGTGGTCATAATGTATATGGGGGTCTTAAAAAATCCTTTATAAGAGAAGTTAACGTCAATGTAAAACCTTTTTACTCTCCCATAAGGAAGGATCCCCCGGCCATTGAATGCACTTCGACGGACTTTTACGGTCATAATTCCAAGTTAAATTTCTCTCGTGTACGTCACTTCAAAACTTACCGCTCTTTTGTGACGTCGGAGAGACATGCGCGAAATTCCTGCGCAAAGAAGGAATGGCATTACCTCTACTAAGGGGGAAGGGGGACACGAGAGGTTTCCAGTAATCTCCTGGAATCACTGGGGATATATACCACGTCTCTCCCTCCTGGAACCTGGCAGAGTATGGCAAGAGCTTTAGCACTACCAGCCAACGTATCCTGCTGCTGTTTGGAGAGCCTGTGCTATCTCCAACCATCTGTCATCAAACCACCTACTCCAAAATGAATGAAATTCAGTAAAATCCATGGAAGGTGATATTATACCTTCTGCTACCTCTCATAGCAGAGTTGAACACACTTGACGTATGTACGCGCGCGCAAACAGCCACTCATAAAACTGGTACCCAACCACATACGCTAATACATAGCAATGTACAACTATGTATAACTACATATTTACTTAGGTTTGGATATGGACATACCCATCAACACCCATGGAGTAAGAGGATATATAAATCGTATAAATCAACTATATAAACACAATGGGAACATATGCATAGTCCAAAGAAGCCATATGTAAATGGAGACACAACATATACATATGTATAGATGACCTCCCCTCATGTCTATATCTATATTACTTACGGCTATAAGGCGTCACCAGGTATAAGGCTATCTATTCTATAGAATAAATAATTCACTCTTATCCATCATGGCATTCATACGTGTGTGTGTGTGTGTGTGTGTGTGTGTATATATATATATATATATATATATATATATATATATATATATATATATATATATATATATACATATAAAGATATCCACACGAGACCATGTGCAACACTTTACATAGAGATAACCAAGAAAGTATATGCTTACTGATGAAGGAGGGGAGAGAGAGAGAGAGAAGAGAGAGAGAGAGAGAGAGAGAGAGAGAGAGAGAGAGAGAGAGAGAGAGAGAGAGAGAGATCCCTGTCCACGGCCCAACGCCTCGGATGGCCCGACCTCCATGACCATCTTCAACGGTGCATATAGCAACAAGCAGCATCGAGGAATCGGTGCAAATAACCTCCTGTGGCCGCAGTCAAGTCTCTCTCTCTCTCTCTCTCTCTCTCTCTCTCTCTCTCTCTCTCTCTCTCTCTCTCTCTCTCTCTCTCTCTCTCACTGGAACGATATACTCCTCGGCTCTCCCACAGACACAAAGGGATAAACGAAATGCCCTTTATCTTCGGGCAGGCAGGTCGAGGTCGAAGTCAATCCATTCATCTTCGTCGAGTAATGTCGATAAAAATGCTTTTTTTCTCTTTTTTTCTTTTTTTCGGTTTATCTTCTGTTTGTATGTAAGCCCGCCCGCCCCCCGGTGTAAACAGTCCACCTTCGTCAGGTATTGTGGGAGAAGGTTTATTTTCGTCTTTTTCTTCGGCATTGAGTAAGCAGTGAGAGAAGGTGGAGGACCTATCTGCAGAAGGCGGTGAAGGGATGAGGGTCGGTATAGCGCGGAGGGGCGCTCCAGCAGCGGTATAGCTCCGAGGCAACAGTGACTGATGACACGCGAAGAATAAGTCATTCAAAATAAAATTGCAATAATTGATTAATTAATTAATTAATTAAATACATAATAATAATAATAATAACAATAAGAGGCTCTTAAGTGAAAGGATCCAACAGAAAACGAAGTAACCCTCTCAAAATAATAATAATAATAATAATAATAATAATAATAATAATAATAAAAGCATTATTGATAATAATAATAATAATAATAATAATAATAATAATAATAATAATAATAATAATAGCAGCTCTCACGTGAAGAGATCCAACAGAAAACGACATTTCACCACTCATGACGCCCGCGTACTTCCCTCAGAAACGCTTAGAAAGAGGACGATACATTATATATATACTCAACTCCTCCCGTCCTTCCTCCCAAGCGTGTGTGTGTGTGTGTGTGTGTGTGTGTGTGTGTGTGTGTGTGTGTGTGTGTGGCTGGAGCGTTCCATATAACCAGACGAGCTAAAAAAAGATTCCGTAAAATTTCAGTCCGCGTTTTCTCTCGTCTCGTCAGGACGGACGTCACGCGTCCGTTACATCATTGTTCATACCACACCCTCGTTACGTTTATACCATACGGTTTTCGTCCTTATAGGCAGCAGGTGGATATTCGACCTTATAAAGGTGTTTTAACATCCTCCTGCCGCAGGGGTAGGGCGCCACAAGCGACTATATGTAGTGGGATAAACTGGGGTCTGGACCACACTTCAGTTTGCCCAGCGAAAACACATCTTAACAGCGGACGTCCAACGGCTCAGCGACCACACGCTGCACCTCAGCCAGCATCACACATACACACACACACCCTACACTCACACATACACACACACCCTACGCTCACACACACACCCTACACTCACACACACACACACACACACACCCTACGCTCACACACACACACCCTACGCTCTCACACACACACCCTACACACACACACATACCCTACACTCACACACACACACACACACACACACACACACACATACCCTACACACACACACACCCTACGCTCTCTCTCTCTCTCTCACACACACACACACACACACACACACACACACACACCCTACGCTCTCTCTCTCTCACACACACACACACACCCTACACTCACACACACACCCTACACACACACACACCCTACGCTCTCTCTCTCACACACACACACACACACACACCCTACGCTCACACACACACCCTACACACACACACACACACACACCCTACACTCACACACACACACCCTACACACACACACATACACACACACCCTACACTCACACACACACACACACACACACACACACACACACACACACACACACACACACACATACTGTGAGCATTCCTGTGCGTCTGTCATCCTGTCTCTCTATATGTACCTCCCTCATATGCTGATCCAAAGTGTGGGAATATTTCACACCCCCTTGATCTTAAGTTCTTGCAGGATTACCAACACCACCTCCTAGTTTTGTAAATAGAGTAATACCTCATTTGTGTACTTTCAACCGAATTGGTTACCTCAATCCGATAGATTATTGTTTATTCATTTATTCCTCTTCACTTCCTTCCTTCCTCCCACACTCTACGGCTCCTCCCACACACTTTATGTCCCCCTCTCACATACTCTATACACCCCCACCTCCTTTTTCCCAGCCCTACTTTCTACATCCCCTTCACTTTATCTCAACCTCTTCCTAAACTCTACACCCCTCTACCCCACATGATACACACACTCTACAATATCTCCCTTTCACATAGTCTACAAACCCACCACTTCCCTTCCCCACATTCTACACCCTCCCCTTCCTAATCTACACACCCCTTTCCCACACTTCACACCTCCTTCACCACACTTTACACACATTCCACTTCCCTTCACCACACTTTACACACATACCACTTCCCTTCACCACACTCTACAACCATCACCACCCTCCCCCTACCCCGACCCACCTTTCTCCCTCACACCAAAAAGTCTAAAGCCACTTCTCTTCCCTCTCCTCCTCCTCCTCTTCTTCCTCCCAAATATTGAACACACCTTTCCCCTCCTCCTCCTCCCCCGCTCCACATCCCCCCCCCCCCTCCCCGGACTATCCCGACCCCAGAGCAGCCTGGCGTGACTGTGGCCGCCGCTGATGGAGCTAGTTCACTAGGGGTCTTCATTATCTTGCCGACAGAACGAGGAGGAATACCTCACACACACACACACACACACACACACACACACACACACACACACACACAAGCACACACTACGTGTTATATAACCTTGCAGTCCTTTCGCCCTTTCCCTCCTCGGGATCTTCACACCCCCGTCTACCGAAGGGAATCATCCCCTTTAGCTATTTTGCCCACCTCTCTCTCTCTCTCTCTCTCTCTCTCTCTCTCTCTCTCTCTCTCTCTCTCTCTCTCTCTCTCTCAGAGAGAGAGAGAGAGAGAGAGAGAGAGAGAGAGAGAGAGAGAGAGAGAGAGAGAGAGAGCGGTCTCATGCACGCACACCCAACCCCCGTGGCGAACTGACAGGCATAATCATTTACCGAACATGTAACTACACACATCCAGAGTGGAGGGGGAACACTGGGTTTCCCAAAGGGCAGCGTCAACAAGGGCGTCTGAACGAACGGCGGCGCAACGCCGGGTACGTGAGAGAGAGAGAGAGAGAGAGAGAGAGAGAGAGAGAGAGAGAGAGAGAGAGAGTAGAGAGTAGAGAGAGAGAGAGAGAGAGAGAGAGAGAGAGAGAGAGAGATGTTCTCCTCAGAGGTAAGTAGCGTATCTGGCAGGTCCAAATATGGCGGGCCCGGACGGCCCTCTCGTGCATACCTCCTCGCGCCCCTGAAAACACAGCCTCCTCCTCCTCCTCCTCCTCCTCCTCCCTCCTGGCTGCTTCGGGGTGGCCCGCCGAAGGCAGGCACCAGCAGCAGCAGCCGCAGGGAAGCAAGATGAAGGTGAGGAGAGGAGGTGGAGGAGTAGGAGGAGGAAGGAGATGATGGAGGGGCGGCAGGAGGATGGGAGGCCAAAGTGTGGGAGAAGAGACGAAGAGGTGCAAACACCTGGGGAGACGAAGGAAGAGGGACAATACACCAGGTCCCTCCAACGAAGGCGAGGGAGCGAGCGTGATCAGGACGATTCATGAGACTGAAAATGGTTGAGGCATGATGATAAATGCTGAGAAAATAGTGACGAAAACCAACATGGAGACTGAGAAATGAGGTGACGAGACAGGGCAATATGTATATATATTATATATATATATATATATATATATATATATATATATATATATATATATATATATATATATATATATATATATATCATTATTATTATTATTATTATCATTATTATCATTATACTTAGCCGCCGTCTCCCGCGTCAGCGAGGTAGCGCAAGGAAACAGACGAGGAATGGCCCAACCCACCTACATACACATGTATATATATAAACGCCCACACACACACATATACATTACAGCGTATACATACATATGGATACACAGACATATACATGTACATATCCATACTTGCTGCCTTCATCCATTCCCGTCGCCACCCCGCCACACACGAAATAGCATATTGGAAAGGATCACAATTTTGCGCGTGATCAAGATATTCCTATGAGTCCACGGGGAAAATGAAACACGATAAGTTCCCATGTGCACTTTCGTGTGATAATCACATCATCAGGGGAGACGAGAGAAATATAAGTCAGTTGATATACATCGATGAGACGAAGCTGGACGAAATAGTATATATATATATATATATATATATATATATATATATATAGAATATCTCAAGTAACAATACTGTCCAACTGGTGCTCTCTGGAAGGTGTAAATGTTGAAGAACAATAAAAACAAAAGATATAACGAGGAGGGTGGTAGAGGATGATAAAGAGTGAGGGAGGACAGCCAAGAGAAGTAAAGGAGGAGGAGCATGGAGGAGCTGGAGGCACGAGGGAGATGCAAATGGAGACGTCAAGCTGAGTGATGCGTGCGTCTTCGGGGTGGCCACGGACGCTCCCGACGAAGGGCAGATGGAGGCTGTCTGGGAAGGGAGGTAAGGAAGGGAGGGAGGGAAGGTGGAGACGATCCAGAAGGGGAGGAAGGTAGGTGGAGACTGTCTAAAGGGAGGAAGGGTATGTGGAGATTGTCTGGAGACAAGGAGGGTAGGTGGAGATTGTCTGGAGACAAGGAGGGTAGGTGGAGATTGTCTGGAGACATGGAGGGTAGGTAAAGATTGTCTGGAGACATGGAGGGTGGGTGGAGATTGTCTGGAGACAAGGAGGGTAGGTGGAGATTGTCTGGAGACAAGGAGGGTAGGTGGAGATTGTCTGGAGACAAGGAGGGTAGGTGGAGATTGTCTGGAGGGGAGGAAGGGTAAAAGATGCTCGTGTGTAGGGAACAGTCCATAGGTACAGTGAGTAAGGAAAGGACGGAGAAGGCATAGGAAAGGGGAAGGAAGGAGTACATATGAGAGAGAAGGGTCACTGATAGGCAGATAGAAGACGGCACAGGGAAAGGAGAGAGAGAGAGAGAGAGAGAGAGAGAGAGAGAGAGAGAGAGAGAGAGAGAGAGAGAGAGAGAGAGAGAGAGAGAGAGAGCGAGAGAGAGAGAGAGAGAGAGAGAGAGAGAGAGAGAGAGAGAGAGAGAGAGAGAGAGAGAGAGAGAGGACGAGGAGCTAGAGGGCGATGGAAAGAATAACAAGAGGCAGAATGGAGAGATGGTCCACCTGAAGGATTAACTGGATGACTATAGCTCTTGGACGCCACACAATGACTTGATTTATGACTTCAATTACTGGAAGAGCCTGAGGATCCAACGCACCTGGAAAGCAGGTCCACGAATTACGTCATATACCCATGGAAAACACTGGATTTTATCGCCTGAAATACATATATGAAAATAATTCACCTTTAGTCCCCATTATATATATATATATATATATATATATATATATATATATATATATATATATATATATATATATATATTCCTATGAGTCCACGGGGAAAATGAAACACGAAAAGTTCCCAATTGCACTTTCGTGTAATAATCACATCATCAGGGGAGACACAAGAGAGAAATATGTGATTGGACAATCACATGTTTACCAAATGGCGTCCTAGCTTCGTCTCTTCGATGTATATTAACTGACTGTTATATTTCTCTCTTGTATCTCCCCTGATGATGTGATTATTACACGAAAGTGCACTTGGGAACTTTTCGTGTTTCATTTTCCCCGTGGACTCATAGGAATCTATATCTTGATCATGCGCAAAATTGTCATCCTTTCCAATATATATATATATATATATATATATATATATATATATATATATATATATATATATATATATATATATATATATACAATTACAAGAGAAAGCGACTGGAGTAGAATGGAGGTCGTCATAAAATTAATTGGATCATCAAATAACAAGTGATATCCGACACACTGCCACCGCCACCACCAACAGTGGTTACTTAACCCCCGTACACCCACCTGCAGCAACAATCTACAGGAGTTACGAACCTACAACAAATGTTGTAGTAATAACACCGATCGTAAAATGCATACAACAGCAACACCCAGGTCATAACCTTCTTGTTTACAACAGGTCCCATGGTCGTGGATTGGTAGTGTGGTGGGTTAGTCCTGCGGTCCAAATGAAGACGTATAGCAAGTCAGGGGGGGGATCAGGTGGCGGTAGGTGGTGGTAGGTGGTGGTGGCAGGACCTGAGCTGTGGCGGTAGGTGGTGGTAGTGGAGGTGGCAGGATCTGAGGACGTGGCGGTAGGTGGTGGTGGTGGCAGGACCTGGGGCGTGGAAGTAGGGGGTGGTAGTGGTGGTCGCAAAACCTTAGGTGTACCCTCGACAGGTGGTAGTGGTAGTGGTGGTAGTGCCTGGGGCGTGGCAGTAGGTGATGGCAGGACCTAAGGTACCCCTGACAGGTAGTAGTGGTGGCGGTGGCAGTGCCTGAGGTGTGGCGGCAGGTGATGGCGGTGGCGCGCCACAGTGGTGACAGCAACAGTGACTCACTCACTGTTGTCCAGCCCGCCAGCGGCCCCCACACCTACCACACCACCACCTCCACACCTGCCACACTCACAAGGCCACGGGAGACAGTACATGTACATCCTTAGGGGGACTTCTGTGTTGCTTAACCTAGACTTCTATTATGGACCCAGACCAAAATGTGGGGGTAGAAGACCTCCGAAACCATCGTAAGGTATACGTAAGGTAAGGAAAGGTCCCAGACCCAGCTGTGGTGGGTAGAAGACCTCCGAAACCATCGTAAGGTATACGTAAGGTAAAGAAAGGTCCAAGACCCAGCTGTGGTGGGTAGAAGACCTCCGAAACCATCGTAAGGTATACGTAAGGTAAGGTAAGGACCCAGACCCAGCTGTGGGGGTAGAAGACCTCCGAAACCATCGTAAGGTATACGTAAAGTAAGGTAAGGTCCCAGACCTAGCTGTGGGGGTAGAAGACCTCCGCGGACGTCATACCGGTACAGAGCTTGTATAGGCGGCACAAGGTGAGCTGGTGCTTGTGGAAGAGAGAAAAGCAGGGGCTGCAGGTAAGAGAAGTTCAAGCGGAGGTGAAGTGGACGAGGTATTGTAAGGCGAGGTAAGGCACGTATCGGTAACAGGAAGGGAGGAGGCTGGCTGTAGATAAGAGACGCTGTGGTGGTGGTGGTAGCAGTGGTGGTGGTGGTGGTAGCAGTGGTAGCAGTGGTGGTGGTGGCGAGGCTTAATGAGTAGATGGTGTTGTAGCTGACCTTGTCCTGGGAGGGAGGAGGAGGACAGTGGTCCCTCATTAACACACACACACACACACACCCCTGGCAACTGGAACCGCCGCCACCGCCAGCGTTGTCACCAACTCTACTGGGGTAGTTAGTAGCTTGGCTGGGGTGGGGTAGTTTAGCTGGGGTGGGGTAGTTAGGTAGGGTGTGGGTAGTGTGGCATGGGTGAGGAGGAGGTAAGTAGTTAGGTAGGGATAAGGTAACTTGGCTCCATCAGCGGTTGCTTAATTAGGCTGGATGAAGCTACGCTCGGATTAGCTTGGGGAGTTGCTCAGCTACGTTAGCTCGGCTACGCTAAGCTATACATGTTCTACCACAACGTAGGTGTGGTTATAATCTGCTACAATGTAGCTGTGGATATCCTTCGATTTATTTAACTCTTCCCTACGGATTATATCTTGGTAATATCTTTTTTTTTTCTTCGCCTTATCTACGTATATATATATATATATATATATATATATATATATATATATATATATATATATATATATATATATATATATATGTCAGTTTAACAATTTACGAAGTAGCTATAAAATCACAGGCCGAATTTCCATCAAACATTTTGAAGACGTTGAAACTAGTGTGCAGGAACGAGATGGTTGCGAAGACCACCCGCTGAAGCATGGCGGTAGGGAGGACCACCTGCTGGAGCATGGCGGCTGGGAGGACCATCTGCGGGAGCATGGCGGCTGGGAGGACCACCTGCGGGAGCATGGCGGCTGGGAGGACCATCTGCGGGAGCATGGCGGCTGGGAGGACCACCTGCGGGAGCATGGCGGCTGGGAGGACCACCTGCAGGAGCATGGCGGCTGGGAGGACCACCTGCAGGAGCATGATGGTTGGGAGGACCACCCGCTGAAGCATGGCGGCTGGGAGGACCACCTGCAGGAGCATGGCGGCTGAGAGGACCACCTGCAGGAGCATGGCGGTTGGGAGGACCACCTGCAGGAGCATGGCGGTTGGGAGGACCACCTGCAGGAGCATGGCGGCTGGGAGGACCATCTGCAGGAGCATGGCGGCTGGGAGGACCATCTGCAGGAGCATGGCGGCTGGGAGGACCACCTGCAAGAGCATGGCGGCTGGGAGGACCATCTGCAGGAGAATGGCGGCTGGGAGGACCACCTGCAGGAGCATGGCGGTTGGAAAGACCACCTGCAGGAGCAGAATGGTTGGGAAGACCATCTGCAGGAGCATAATGGTTGGAATGACCACCTGCAGGAGCATGATGGCTGGGAAGACCACCTACACGAGCATGATGGCTGGGAAGACCACCTGCAGGAGCATAATGGCTGGGAAGACCACCTGCAGGAGCATAATGGCTGGGAAGACCACCTCCGGGAGCATGGCGGCTGGAAGGACCACCTGTAGGACCATGGCGGCTGGGAGGACCACCTGCAGGAAAATGATAGCTGGGAGAACCGCCCGCAGGAGCAGGACAAGCTGGAGAGACCATCTGCAGGAGGACCGAGGCTGGGGGAGGACCACCCCCATCAACGAAGCACCTCACGTCAGGGCCTGGCCCACACACCGTGCCCTCCCTGCAACCATCAGCACCGACCTCCTCCTCCTCCTCCTCCCGTCGGTAGCAGCTACCAGACGTCACCCACAATCGCAATGGCGCCTGCTGCGTCTTAAGGGGAAGAGACAATCTATCTCAGCTGATTTAGAGACCACTCTCTCAAAACCTCCCTCATAAAGTATACTCAGAACTCTTCCCCCCATCGAGATCTCTCGCTCATATCTGACGCCGGCCGGCACCTTCTTACGTCTGACCTCAGCGCCCTCTAACATCTGGCACGGGCAGTTCCCGACAGCTGGGATTACCTACGCCCTCATTTCTCTCTCTTTCAGGACTTTCTTCCTCCCAAAAATGGCACTGAGGCACCCTACATACAACAGGTACTGGTGACCTGATTCACCCACGACTCTCACAACCGTTTACGAAAGTCTTTTGAAGCTCTGCTCTTCTAGAACTGGGCATTCGCACCCACTCATCACAGGCAACCACTCAGTTTTTTTTTTTTCCAGTACCTGACATCCTTTACAGCTCAGCTGTCGACAGTAAGTCCCACAGATAACGCACGAACACCCTCACAGATGGAGGTAGTAACACCCTTTCCCCACCATCAGTCCCTTCCAATCCTTTACATAAATGACTGCCATCAGCACATCCCTCAGTTGACTCTGTGGCAAATCCTTCACGCTTGGCACAAACAAGTTCCTCAGATGGTATCAGAAACCCCTCTCAGCTTGGCACAGTTCCTCCTTCACATCTATAGGCGTCAAAGCCCTCTGCTGGAAGAGCAGGAGGAGGACCCAGCTTTCCAATAGATGTCTTAGCAATCGGTAGACAGAGAGTGATCTTAAATACCTTCTTCACAAAGTATCTAACCCTATCTAAAGCAAGAGACCTTGTAGCAATTACCCGCACAGTCACAGACGCTGCTGACGCCGGCCTCAAGACCTCCAACTATTGATGAGAGATTCCTAGATAACCATCAGTTGATTGCTCGGGCTTGGACTTTTAGCGAGACGACGGTTCAATCAAAAGATGAATGCTATGTTGGTGCACTGAATCACCGTCAGAGAAAGCGATCTGCTGACCTGCTGCTGTTCTGGGCGCTGAGAGGCAATATAAGACACACGTATTCCTCCTCCTTGATCCTTCGTGGGGTCAGACAGCGGCCAAAAGTCCCACCAGGTGAACCTCTCCCCTTTCCGTCAGGTTGTGCCAATACGCCATTTCTGTTTGTCTAACGAAGGTGGAGTCATCGATAAGGCTTTGTGAAAGGATTTCACACACACACACGCCCTTCTCTTTCCGCGCACACAGCCCCCTCCGGCTGGTCATACCACGGCAGGCTAAGTCTCATGCGCTCCTGTCTCGGTCCTTCATCCAATCTGCATTTAAAGAACTCGTAAACCAGATGCTGTGTGCTAACACCACCCCTTTTAAGGCAGGCGAAACTGCTGTTTTGGAAGATCGAAAGAGACTTTACAACATCACGCAAAATGACTTATTCAGAAATGACAACCACGCACTATAATAACCGATTATATCACCCTGATTCTATTTCTCTCTCCCGCGGATGGACTAAACATGGAAAATCCTGCGGAGTTCCCATGGCCCACATTCAACAGTCTACAATAATTTCCCAGCTGGAGCGATTACATGAAATACCTCGCATAAGACAACACTAGAGTGTAAGTCACAATTGGAGAAAAGAGCCTCAAAATGGTTGATGCTCTGTCGTCATATTTCTCATATATTATGGACTAGGCAATGGATACATTCATTAATCTACTAAATGCAGATCTACGAAGTTAACCTGATAATCCAGGTTTTCACTTGGTATGTAGGCATGTCGGCCACGGCTTCAAATAACCTGCCTGACCAGAGCGGCAGCGCGCGCGCTGCCTCATCCTGACTTCTGGAGGCAGACGAGTTTCCATTATCAATGACAGATGAAAATAAGTTCCAATACGATAGAAAATTGCCCTTCTATGGAGCGGCCACGGCAGTAATACGTAGAGGGGAAACCATCTGATCGTGGAGGGTCGTTCGTTCGTTCCTGTAAATAACTCTGGAAGTCTCTTAAAAATTTTTACCTCTGGACGACCTAAATGGAAAACAGGAAATTCTTTCTTGAGGATTGGAGAAAAGAACCATCCTATCAGTCCGCGCGCACTGTCACGTCATAACCTGTTCCATCAGACGTCACACTTCTGGCCCAGTGAGATATCTCTCTTCCCGAATCACACACATAGTCTATAGCAGCTTGATAATCGACTTTCATATCTTTGGCAAACACATTCATGGAAGTGTTTAGTCGAATTCTAATACCTTTCAGATGATCTTATAAAAGATAATAATGTCACCAGCAGATGATAATGTTACGAGGCAAGTCAGACATGCTGATGTATATTCGTTAACTATGTATACACACGTAGCCGGGGCCATTATTAGCCATACACACATTATCATCAATATCTTGTGATTCAATTCCTCCTGCGAAGATGTCTGTCGCTTGGGGCGCGTCTGATCCAAAGGGACAGCCAGGGAGGCTTTGCGCTACCGGCAGACATTGACCAGAAGAGCAACTGACTACCCAGCAACTGAAACAGTGACGGAAAATAACCGTGCAACGTCTGATGAACCGGCGAGAAGAACCGTTCAACATCTGATAAACCGGCGAGAAGAACCGTTGAACATCTGATAAATCGGCGAGAAGAACCGTTCAACATCTGATAAACCGGCGAGGAGAACCGTTCAACATCTGATAAACCGGCGAGAACAGTTCAACAGCGGAAACAACGGCGAGAAGAACCGTTCAACAGCTGAAACAACGGCGAGAAGAACCGTTCAACCGCTGAAACAACTGGCGAGAAGAACCGTTCAACAGCTGAAACAACGGCGAGAAGAACCGTTCAACCGCTGAAACAACGGCGAGAAGAACCGTTCAACAGCTGAAACAACGGCGAGAAGAACCGTTCAACAGCTGAAACAACGGCGAGAAGAACCGTTCAACAGCTGAAACAACGGCGAGAAGAACCGTTCAACAGCTGAAACAACGGCGAGAAGAACCGTTCAACAGCTGAAACAACGGCGAGAAGAACCGTTCAACCGCTGAAACAACGGCGAGAAGAACCGTTCAACAGCTGAAACAACGGCGAGAAGAACCGTTCAACAGCGGAAACAACGGCGAGAAGAACCGTTCAACAGCTGAAACAACGGCGAGAAGAACCGTTCAACAGCTGAAACAACTGGCGAGAAGAACCGTTCAACAGCTGAAACAACTGGCGAGAAGAACCGTTCAACAGCGGAAACAACGGCGAGAAGAACCGTTCAACAGCTGAAACAACGGCGAGAAGAACCGTTCAACAGCTGAAACAACGGCGAGAAGAACCGTTCAACCGCTGAAACAACGGCGAGAAGAACCGTTCAACAGCTGAAACAACAGCGAGAAGAACCGTTCAACACCTGAAACAACGGCGAGAAGAACCGTTCAATCGCTGAAACAACCGGCGAGAAGAACCGTTCAACAGCTGAAACAACTGGCGAGAAGAACCAAAGAAACAAAGACGCAGCTCAAGACAACGATGGATCACATGCAATTACCTTCTGGGGGTCGAGCGCGGCTCCCTGAAGAAGGAAGACACTGTGGGCGCTACCCACACGTCAGGATATTGAGGTAATGACTCAGTACCGACACAGGCAAAAGAGCGCCATTTTCACCCATCACTGATGCAGATGGGAAGAAAGAAAATGGAGAGAAAAGAAAACGCGCGTATACGTCTCCGAAGCGGGCGAGAGCAGAGAAGACATTGTAGTCTGAAATGGACACTCAATCTTGCGGTGGTGTTGGGAGGTGGTGGCGGTAGGTGGCAGAGGCGGTCGCCATCATGAAGCGGTGAGCTGTGTTGTTGGTGAGGACGAAGTCATTTTGTGAGCCCGTGTGTTCCTCATGTTGAATATTAACACTGAGGGAGGGGCTCTCTCTCTCTCTCTCTCTCTCTCTCTCTCTCTCTCTCTCTCTCTCTCTCTCTCTCTCTCTCTCCCCTTACGTGGGCTCCTACACCTACCACAGCCTCGTCCACAGCCTACAATTACTCCATTCCCTCTGCAGGATCATTACGTCTCCTTCGTTGAAGCGGAGGAACATAATGACCCGTTCAGGGTGACCTGCCCCTAATCGATTCCCCATCGTACATCTTGGTAGAAGAAAGACCGATGCAAGAAAATGGTTGTCCCTCAAAGACTTGTCTACTCTGAGCGATGATCTGGGCGAAAATCCTGAGAGTGAATCTAGGATAAACGAACCATGTGTGTGTGTGTGTGTGTGTGAGTTTCTGTCCAAAGATTCGGGTACAGCAACAGATCCTCGTCGTCGACACCGTTCGTGTAATTGCTCAATGTCCTGAGCCTCTCTCGTCCTGCCCACCAAGACGACCCCGTCCCAGATGCCACAAGCAAGTTGAATTATTTAAAAGAAATGAACCTCGCTACGCCATTGGCTACTGAGTCCCGCTCCCATCTCCCCCCCTTCTCTCCCGACAGCCAATCATACTGGAGAGGGATGAGCCTCATTAATTCCGGTTTCCAGACTTGAGTAAGAAATCATCGCTTTATTTGGGAGCTTTAGTTTTATCACCTGCAGTTTATTATCTCTGGGGTGGTGTCGTGGGCGCTGCGGGGAAAAGACTGGCCCACCCACACCACACACACCACCACACGCACCACAAACACACACACACACACACACACACACACACATATATATATATACAAGAAATGTAAAAGAGAAGATGGCATCCATCCGTGTTCACCTGACTCGCGTGTTAAAAGGAAGTGGTCAATACGAGAGTGACCTGCTATGGCTACATATTCCTCGACGCACCTGTGAAGATCTCTATCAAGGTTTGCATAGAGAGAGGGGGAAGGGGGTCGTGATTAATGAGGTGCCAAAGGCAACAAGTTACCAGACTCCATGAAGTACAGAGGAAGACGAAAAACATGACAAGGTCTACTCGAAATACCCCGTTCGTCAAACAAACGAACTACCTTTTTACATTTCATTCCCTACGTGTCGCAAAAGGCGACTGAAAGGGGAGGGAGCGGCGTGGGGGGCTGGAAATCCTCCCCTCCTGTTTTACTTTTCCAAAAAAAAAAAAGGATTAGAGAAGGGGACCAAGTGAGGATTTTTTTCCCCCCATAAGGCTCATTCATCTATTCCTGACGCTATCTCGCTGGCGCGAGAAATAGCGAATGCGTATAAACACACACACACACACACACACACACACACACACACACACACACACATCAATAAGCGTCGCTTCATACCAGTCACAACCAAGTATCGGGCCGGCCCATTATGATGGCTTGGTCACCAATGCTTGAACTGTAAGGAGAATAATTGGAGCCCTGGGAGGTGGTCGGCATTGAAAAATAAATACCATTCCCTAACTGGTCGGAGGGAGGTAGGCAGGCAGGTGGGTAGGTGGGCGCTTGTACGTATAAAAAAACGGAACGATTATCCGATGACTCGTTCGTGTTCGTGTACGTGAGATAACTCGTTCGTGTTCGTGTACGTGAGATAACTCGTTCGTGTTCGTGTACGTGAACTGATCCAGCCTGTGTTGTGCTGGAAGCATCATCATAAAGCGTGTGAAAACGGCCCTTGTGTTTCCAGTGATTAACCAAGTGCCGTTCCGTGACCACCTCACCGTATGGGGTGTGGCTGGGGCTCGCAGCTCCCAGGTTGTGCAGTAGGACGCGTGTGGGTGAGGTTTGAACCAGCTACAGCTGAGAGATGAGGCGTACCGATTGCTGGCTTCGTAAGGGAGGAGGTCAACTACTGCCCACTGTGTGAGAGGGAAAAGTGACAGACACTGCTTAACTTAACCCCTTGAGTATGACGATGACTCAAACCCTTGAGGATGACGACTTAAAACCCTAGAGTATGACAACATAACCCTTTGAGTACGATGACTTAACCCCCTTGAAGACGACGACTTAAAACCTTGAGGACGATGACTTAAACCCTTGAGAATGACGACTTTAAATCCTAAAGTACGACAACTTAACCCCTGGAGTATGACGACTTAACCCCCTTGAAGACGATGACTTAAAACCTTGAGGACGATGACTTAAATCCCGTAAGTATGACGACTTAAACCCCTTCAAGACGACGACTTAAAACCTTGAGGACGATAACTTAATCCCTTGAGTATGACGACTTAACCCCATCCTACTGTAATGGTAAACCCGTTATACTCACGGGGGCTTAATGTTAGCTCACATCTAACCTCCGGATGACCTTAAAGGTTCAACTTTGACCACATTCCCTCCACAACACACGTCCCGATCTAGGACCCAACTGGCTCACTTAGCGGATCAAGCTGCTCGTGGCCGCATTTCACAGTCATACGTAGCCATCACAGCACAGCTGATTGCATACACTGTGTTCATGTACATACATACATACCAAAGAATGACATGAGTGTCCATTATGTACCTTATCCAAGAAGAGGATATGTACGTCACTTTTGAATACTTCTTCCATGTACCTCCATTCTATGCAGCCACAGATCCTGATACCCAGTAAGCCATAGCTTCAGAAATAAATCTATTACCAGTATGTAATAACAAGGCCTATTTCTCAAAAACTGCAACAAAAAATAATAGCAGGCAGAAGGTCCAGTACAGCCAAGGTAATACTGGTTACAGCCAAGGCCCTTTTGATACACACATTACGTCTCACTATTACCCACAAGGGCGGGATACAGCGGACATACAGTGACGAGGGAGGGAAACGATATGGACATAACGAGATGAAACTGTCAGACACACACACACACAAGGACAGTGATGGTTATCTGGCACGAGACACGGTTGAGGTACATAGGTGAGGATCGCTCGCCACCTCCTTGTCCCATAGGCCTGGCCACCACTCGTGGTCTATCCTAGAACTGGCCATCCTTGGCCCCCGAAGTAGGCTACTCCCGGGTCTTTATATAATCACCCTAGCCACCTCGGCCCTTATCCTGGCCACAGGTCTATCCTGGCTACCTATCTTGCTCCTGGCACACACACACACACACACACACACACACACACACACACACACACTTATCAAGTCCATCCCCCATATTAGCGCATGTCCCACGCTCCTCTTTCCTCACTCACACACACACACACACATACTTGATCAAGTCTCAAGAAAGAAAAAAAGAAAAATGTTGGCCTTGTCCACCGCTGACTACATTTGGCAGTGTTTACGACCCACGAGATGTGAGATGGTCATGGGAACAAAGCGACTCGACAGATTCCAACCTTTGAATCATGTAGAGAGAGAGAGAGAGAGAGAGAGAGAGAGAGAGAGAGAGAGAGAGAGAGAGAGAGAGAGAGAGAGTGTAATAGGGGTCAACACTACACTAAGATACTGTTTGATCCGCCAAGCTGTTACTATTCATAATGGGACGACTAACGAGAACTAAAATTGATCATCTTTTTTTTTTTTAATCTCTAAACAGTTGACGAAGGATTTGACTGGAAGCTACCAGGAAACACCTCACTCTCTGTTGTGGGGTCCTACACGCCGAAGGGTGAGCTCGACCTGGTCTCTGCAGATAGATGGGTGAGGTACATCCACGTCTCCGCAGGGAGACGGCTGAGTCCATCCACATCTACGCAGATAGATAGATGGCTGAGCACATCTCGTCATCCGAAGGTAAATGGCTGAGTATACCTAGATCTCCCTGGGTACAAGGCTGAGTACATCTAGTTTTCTGCAGGTAGCTGGCTGAGTACACCCAGATCTGCCTGGGAGAACCAATCAGCCAGTACTTAATCACGTCCGCGACACCCAATCAGCTGCGTCTTCACCAGGAACCGATGTTTGTGACAAAATATCCAATTTGGACAACTTCACAAAATCTTAATAATGAAAAGAGACAAAATATATATATATATATATATAATAACATTTCTAAACACGTCCCGACGCTAGAATTTCCACACACAACAAAAAAAGAAAAAAGTTAAAAGAGTTTTCAATATGTGACCCACTTCTGATCCACAATGACAACATCAGAGTAAATAACAAAGTTTCGACCACTTTTGACAACTAACAAAGTTTCGACCACTATCGACAACCAGCGCACCCAAACGACAAGGAACGAGTCTTGTCCAATTCTAATGAGTTCTGGAAACATCCAGATGCTTTTAAGTCCATCCCTGGTTCCCCCTGTGTTGAACACAAAGGCATCCAAACGAGTTCTGACGATTCTCAGATGAGTTCTGAAACATTAAAAACGATCCTCTGCATCTATTCAGAAAGCAGACTTCACCCTTATGACCGAGAGAGAAAAAAAATATATATATTCCCTTTCAGAACTTTTCAAAATGATTCTCAAATTAGTTCATTTATCTTTTGGACGTATTTGAGGACGGCGGTATAGCCTGAACGACTTGCAGTGAGTTTGATCGATTTGATTGATCGTTTATTGACCGTTCAGCTTCTTAAGGCCTCGTCGACAGAGTGAGGCTTCGTCCATTCATGGGGTTGAGTCAGAAGCCAACGTTCGAAACAGTGAAACCCACGATCGACACCTCAGTGCTTCACGCATTCATTTATGTACGAACGAGGGGGGTCCATCTGATACAGGTATTCACAGCTAAGGCTGAATTCAGATAAGCTTTCCTTGGTTTAGCACTGTCTACATGCAGGAAATACCCACGTGGTTTTTTCCCCCTTATTTTCATCTAAATTCGACTGTATGGAGTAAATCTTCATCCTTCGCATAACGAAGTGTGACGTGATCTTTCGTTACGGCACGACTGGCAATGGCGCTATCCCCCTGATGTTACTTTCCGAAGACTTAATGCTACGAGTAATTCTAGTAACGGCTTCCTAATCACTGATATTTAAGGACCTACAATCCTAACCTAACCTAACCTAACCTAACCTAACCTATGCTTACGTAGCGTACACCTGCACGAGGCTGAGGACCTCCACACACTTTCTAAGGCTAAGGACCTCCACACACCAAGGCTAAGGACCTCCACACATCATCCCACAGGCTAAGGACCTCCACACACCAAGGCTAAGGACCTCCACACACCAAGGATAAGGACCTCCACACATCTTCTACATGCTAAGGACCTCCACACATCAAGGCTAAGGACCTCCACACACCTTCCACAGGGTAAGGACATCCACACATCAAGGCTAAGGACCTCCACACACCAAGGCTAAGGACCTCCACACATCTTCCACGTGCTAAGGACCTCCACACATCAAGGCTAAGGACCTCCACACACCAAGGCTAAGGACCTCCACACACCAAGGCTAAGGACCTCCACATACCTTCCATAGGGTAAGGACCTCCACACATCAAGGCTAAGGACCTCCACATACCTTCCACAGGCTAAGGACCTCCACACACCAAGGCTAAGGACCTCCACACACCAAGATTAACGACCTCCACACGCCAAGGTTAAGGACCTCCACTCACCAAGGTTAAGGACCTCTACACGCCAAGGTTAAGGACCTCCAAACACCAAGGTTAAGGACCTCTACACACCTGCTTCTGACGAAGGCCCACCCTCCCACCACTCAATCAGGTCGTCGTCACAGTCAGTGGTCCTCTTCCCTTAACGAAACACCTCCACATATCCATCACAGTCAGAGGTGAGACTGGTAGTGGTGATGTGGCTGTGTTGCAGGTGGTGATAACGATGGTGGTGAGTGATGGTGGTTGATGAAGGGGGCGAGTGCCAGTGGTAAAGGATCGTTCATTGAAGGTTCTTCCTAGCCTTCAGGAGGCGCATTTTCAATCACAACCGAAATCAATAACAAAATACACCCTATCCACTGTCTTGGTCAAACTTCAAGACGAACTCAGACCTCATACTCACCCAGTGTGGAGAGCCGTCACAACACCCTCTCAAAACCTCCTCCTCCTCCTCCAGAGTCCCACCAGCATTAATCAACCACGTACCTGAAAAGAGAGAGAGAGAGAAGACGATCACTAATCAACCTTGGGGTCTTGGTCTAGCCCACTCCCTGGGGAAGAGACACCTCCCTCCCACAAGCCAAAGATAGAGTCATTACATCTTAACTCCTGGAGAAGTGGGCTTCCACTTGCGGGCAAGAGATGGATTGATAATCACCTTCTTCTGGCCCTATGAATGCATAATTTCACCTCGCCGCTGCATAAGGAGCAGAGGGGGCGCCTCTCTCTCTCTCTCTCTCTCTCTCTCTCTCTCTCTCTCTCTCTCTCTCTCTCTCTCTCTCGACCGGAGCGGTGGCGTTAACACTAAGGCTTGGGACTCAAGACGGAGAAGTGTGGTCGATAGTATGGAGGGATTTAGGGGGGGAGGGGGGACTGGAGAAGTGGTGTGGTGGTGTGTGTGTGTGTGTGTGTGTGTGTGTGTGTGTGTGTGTGTGTGTGTGTGTGTGTGTGTGTGTGTGTGTGCATTATTACACTTGCGTTACAATGAAGTCTTACGATAAACACGTCAGGGATGACGAGAGCAGCGTAACACACTCAACCTCAACGAAACATTCATACCACAAGCGGGTGTTGACGAGGCACTCACCACACACACACACACACACACAAGACACACTCCGGTCCGACGGTGCGTCCTACCACGCACTCTCTAAGTCCGTCATTCCACACACCACACACACACACACAAGACACACTCCGGTCCGACGGTGCGTCCACCACGCACTCTCTAAGTCCGTCATTCCACACACCACACACACACACACACTCGGAAGGTGAGGTGCAGGACGGGTGCGATACACGCTCTGGAAACACCATCCCCGACGTCAGCCAACAGAGGGTGAAGAAGCCGTCAGCGGGCCAGCTGTGCACTCAAGGTTGCGTGAGGATAAATGAGCAACGTTTAATGGTATGGGAGGTTTGCTTCTAAACCCGAGGGAAGACAGTCACTGACACGGGGGTAAAAAGCCTCTTTGATAGAAAGAAAAAGAGACTCTTCGATAACGAGAGTCACTTCTGTAGAGGTTAGAAAACCACTTCGATAGAGAGAGTCACCTCTGTAGAGGTTAGAAAACCACTTCGACAGAGAGAGACTCACTTCCATAGAGGATAAAAAACCACTTCGATAGACAGTCACTTCTGTAGAGGATAGAAAACCACTTCGATAGAGAGAGTCACTTCTGTAGAGGGTAGAAAACCACTTCTATAAAGCATAGAAAACTACTTCGATAGAAAGACAGGGGTCACTTCGAAAAAAAAATAAAAGAGGACCTACCTCGAAAGACGAGAAGAACCGTCACTTCGACAAGTAGACAAGGTCACTTCGAAAGACAGAAGACCCTACTTCGAAAGACAGGTAAACCCGTCATTTCGAGAGACAAATTTTCAAAGGAACACCCAAGTATGAATATCCCTCGACTCTTACAAGCTCTTAACATACATCTGGGGTGTGGAGCTCACCCCTCCCTCGCCGTACGTGACCCAGACATTTCGTTCCACGCCCTCCCTCCCTCCCACCGCCACCCTACTCAGCCAAGCACCACCAACACCGACGCTAAAATAACCCGCAGACACACTCCGTCTCCCAGACGCGTCAGGGCAGTTGGCTTAAGCGCTCCCACTGTCCACACAATATATCTTCATCCACTGCCTCTCTCTCTCTCTCTCTCTCTCTCTCTCTCTCTCTCTCTCTCTCTCTCTCTCTCTCTCTCTCTCTCTGCGCCGAGCAACTGCAGAGACAATTCAAGGGGGGGGAAAAACTCTGGACATGAGGTTGCAATCAGTCCCGGATGAACCACCCAAGAACACCATCGATAAACATGTCAATGCAGGGATGTGTGTGTGTGTGTGGGGCAAACTGCTGAGACGAACAGAGTCTTCTGTATCAAGGCAAGACGTGTGGTGAGTAAGAGCTTCACCCTAGCCCTACCTACTTAGATCCCGCTACAGGTACGCGTCGTACCCTCCCTCTATCTCTCCCCACATTTCATTTTTCACATCAAGATCGTAATGCTATCTTCTTTCTTTCTTTCTTTCTTTTTCTATTCGGCTTAATAGTCGCGCGCCCATCCCGTTTTCTTTTAACGGAAGAAGACGTGGTGCCGTGGTGCACGATCGCCAACACTGCAATTACTCTTCTACCAGGTGAGGCCTTTTATACGTGGCCAGCTGACCATAGCGGCCACCTTAGCCTAGTCTCTCAAGAGGCTCCTTATCATAACCTCTCTACAGAGACCACCTATCTATGGTGTCCATGCCCTGTCTACCAACTCATCCACAACCCCCCCTTCCACACACATACACTCCTCTCCCAATCGTTGTTCCCTTTCGGCTTGTGGTATGGTATGTAAAAAGGTCTGCCAACACTTGAAAGGCCACCATCAGCAGTCAGCGACGTTAATTATAACCCAAACGTACGAGAGCGAGAGGGAGATAAAGATCTGGGTGCCCGGGAGAGCCCAGCCAGAACCACGATAATTTACATATTTACACTTGGCTGACCATCGGTATCCAAGCACCGGCCTAAGAGAGACGTAACCCACTGAAAGGCTCTTAGAAGCCTGTATATATATATATATATATATATATATATATATATATATATATATATATATATATATATATATATATATATATATATACTGTTGCTTATACACTACCTTCAATACCACGAAATATATATTTTACTAATATATATATATATATATATATATATATATATATATATATATATATATATATATATATATATATATATATAATCAAGCGAAGCAGTAGCCTACGCCACCATGTCTCGGGACACCCCAACATCTTGTTCTGGGGTTTGTAAACACACGATAATCCACGAACGCCTGACGTCACCTAGGATTCTCGGCGTTCACCCGCGGTGTAAACAATACAGAAGAATGGCAACTAAGGCTTGTCTAACGTTCGCTAGACCACCCTCCTGACCTGACCTTGACTGTCTTCGGGTCATCCACTCTCGTGCGAACGGTGTACGTCCAACGCTCTCGAGTACAGCCACTCGTTTGGCTGTTATCTCCAAGGCTCTTCCACTTGTCAGGCATCCTCCCCAAGTGTATCTCATACCCTCATGAGTGCATTTCATGAGTGTATTTATTCTCTCCTCCCAGTGTCTCCAAGGTTCAGGGTGAAGTTCATGGGTGAGCGATCTAATGCATACGAATGAAAGGAAGATACTTTGGGGGGAAAACAAATTGCTGGGTCTGGGACCTTACCTTACCTTACCTTACGTGTATATTATGACGGTTTCGGAGGTCTCCTACCCCCACAGCTGGGTCTGGGACCTTACCTTACCTTACCTTACGTGTATATTATGACAGTTTCGGAGGTCTCCTACCCCCACAGCTGGGTCTGGGACTTTACCTTACCTTACGTATACCTTACGATGGTTCCGGAGGTCTTCTGCCCTCATAGGTAGGTCTGGGGCCTTACCTTACCTTACGTATACCTTACGATGGTTTCGGAGGACTTCTACCCCCACAGCTGGGTCTAGGGCCTTACCTTACGTATGCCTTGCGATGGTTTCGGAGGTCTTCTACCCCCACAGCTGGGTCTAGGGCCCTACCTTACCTTACGTATACCTTACGATGCTTTCGGAGGTCTTCTACCCCCACAGCTGGGTCTAGGACCTTACCTTACGTATACCTTACGATGGTTGCGGAGGTCTTCTACCCCCACAGCTGGGTCTGGTAACTTACTTACGTTACCTATACCTTACGATGGTTTCGGAGGTCTTCTACCTCCACCACAGTTGTGGCGTTAGACCAAAGCAGCCATGTTGGTTGCTCCTTCCCTTCAGTCATGCTGTCGTCAACACTGCCTCTGCCGCTTGCGTAACCACAGCGCACTGCCTCCCACGGACGTGTGCGTGGGCACGAACCCTTCCACCGCGAGGTAGGCATGATAAGACAGTGATGAATGCTTAATGCCCACAACACAATGAATCGGCATCAATGAATTCCTCTCCACAGATCCCAGCAACTGCGCTCAAACCCAACCATCCCCATACGAGAATAATCAACCTTAAGTTTAAATACACTGAAGTTTACGGAATCAGAAACTCTACAACAGTTGTAATTCCAACAACTGCGCTGGAATACGTCCTCTCCCCTCCCCACACTACAACAACAGTGTCAGAAACTCCACCATGGCAATGTGACCACCAACCCCCCCCTCCCTCCTCCCCCCTAAAAAAAAAGCAAACAGCATCAGAATTAGAATTAAAAGGGATCTAACTCTTTTAAGTTAAATCCCTTTTAAAAGTGAAAAGAGTTAAAATTCCTACAACAAGTCTAATCCCTTACAGAAAATGTCAGAGAAACACTTACAACAGCGTTGTGACTAACATTACTAATTACAAGAGTATCGGAACCCTTGAAACAACTGCAGAATACCCACAGAGGCGTTAATTCCAACACCCTCGACAGCACTAGAACCCATCATTGGTGTGTATAAGTGCATTATCACCCGAGCCACACCACCGAACTACTCTCAATGTGATTACCCAGATGCCACTATCAATTTGAAACACGCTGGAGTAACCATCCACACTCGTCTCGTACACAAAAGTGAATAACCATGATTTTCACATCGGTGGGGAACCATAAACATTTCTCCCATAAATATTTCTCATCGCTGGGGCATCATTACCCAGACACTCACAGGTGCTGGGGAAGTCTGTCTCCCTCTACCATTCTTCGTATACGCGTGATATCGACTGACTGACTGACTTGACTGCTAGAAGGGAATGACCTGGTGACCCTTCTCGTTCAGAGGTCATGGTCCTCCAAACTAAAGGATTATATTCATCCTCATTTATTTATGTCTAATGTCTTAAGTGGAATGTGTGACGACTATTTTTTTTTCTTCTCGTGTCTATGAAATATAAATCACTTTTTGTATTTTTTTTTTCTACATCTGCAGTCTGGTTAGATAGAATGTTTAACCTGTTTAAGACGGTGCGATCTTTGAGGACGACGGTCCGATCCTTGAACACGAGACGGTACGATCCTTCGGCACGACGGTACGACTTTTCAACACGACGGTACAACCCTTGAGCACGACGGTACGACCTTTCAACAAGACGGTGCGACCCTTGAGCACGATGGTACGTCCTTTCAACACGACGGTACAACCCTTGAGCACGATGGTACGACACGTTATTAAAAAAATCAAGCCATCATACCCAGGGTTAGTGCAGTACAGCTTCATCCTGGTAACACTACTTGATGGTCGGTATTAACGTCTTCGATGAAAGACCCGATGGCCAGGTTCTTGGGTGCGCCATGAGCATCCTGAAGCTGCAATGTAAGTCGAACCATGTCTGACTCTGCTGCCAACACAAGGGGAAGGAAGGAAGGTTCAGGCAGCGGCAGTACAGATCCATCCCAACACCCAGCCTCACCCCTACCCACACACACACACACACACACACATACAGGCACTCACACTACCAAACATCTTACCACCTGGTTAAGACCTGATGAATACCTCATTCTTAAGCTGGTCTGAACAGATTATTCTCTATCATTTAAGAGTTTCAGTGTGAGACGTTACTTCCTCCATGAGGTTCTGGTCGACCGAGCTCTTCACTGCCAGCAGATCTGTGCTTATCATAATGATCTAAACCCTGACTTCTGGACTGGTGTTCACTCCTTGAAGACTGCTGTCCAGCTGATATTATTCGAAGAGAGATGTAAAAGTCTTTGTGTAGGTTCTCCTTATACCTGCAGGTCGTACGCTGAACAGACGAAGGGAGCCTATGAGTTTTGACGCTATGTGTCTCCAACACTCATGACATCATCTGTGTTCTGACGTAGCTTTAATCTACACACTCTACACTCGTCTGCCGAGTCCAGTAAGGGAACAGCCGCTTATAGACCACTCCAAAAGGCTTTGACTCCAACCACACTATAACAACTCCCTCCATAAGAGCACCAGTTATGGCTCCAGTAACGCTGTTATAACTATAAAAAAAAAAGAATTGCCAGAAAATCTTCTATAACTTTTATAACCCCTAGTGCAGCATAACATCCAACAACAACAACCACACCAACTCAACAGCCTCCTCGTAACAGCCTTTACACTTACAACACCTACAACGATCTCACAACTCCTATAACTACACACAAAAAACTAAAGTCGGTCCTTACAACTTATAAACTCTGGAACAGCAGGAGCAAAAATAAGACAAAAAAAAAAATTTATGACATCTAAAACCCCACAACTCCAGTTTCCCCCCCCCCCCCCCCATCATAACCCTGCACAGCAGCGGCTCCTAAATACCAGTGCGCCAGTCGGCGTCGTCAGGGTTTAAGGCGAAGAAGGCAAAGGGCTGGGAGGTCGCCTCGCCTCGCCAACGCTGATCTGCCCCGGGGATCCCGAAGTAATATGACCATTTGTATTCTGGCGGAGAGCACAAGAGAACCCCTCGGCTGTACGACGGAGGCTGAAGGAGGAGGAGGAGGAGGAGGAGGAGGAGAGGTAGGGGAAAGGCCGCTGAAGCCACCTTAGCCTGCAGCTTCTCCAGCAGCAACAGGAAGAGCAAACACGTACACATCCACCACCACATCTCCTCCACCATCCATCAACATCCCCAACAGCAACCCGTCACCACCACCATCCATCACCTCCCATTCGCTACCACAACCACTCTCGCCTAATGCTATTTCAGGCCACCGTTTTGGACTTTAATTGTTGTTCCCTCTTTTTTTTTTCCCCCTTTCGAATCCTCCGTCCGGGATCTGTCTCACTTCAAGACGATCCTAAATGAGGCTGACGAGACAACCGGTGTGAGGTGTATCGCAATCCCTCTTTTGGGGATGCGATCCTCGCGCTCCCTCGCCCTGCCGAACCGACTGGATTTGACAAGCAGAAGCTCGCTCCCATAAGGTCAGCGTGAAGGATACACACAATACGTCTCTCACATCTCCTGCTATCTTAATAGCGTGGACCAAAATGCCACCCTCAGGTGAGAGGTGGCGCTCGGGGAGTTGCACAGGTGCTGCAAGCATTCACTCATCCTCTCGTGGAAGTAATTATCCCATATCAGTAAGTGGGTTTCATTCGCCCCCATTACGGCCCTATCAATTATCTCTCTCTCTCTCTCTCTCTCTCTCTCTCTCTCTCTCTCTCTCTCTCTCTCTCTCTCTCTCTCACTGGCACCTCTCCTCAACCACCCCTTTCCCGTCCGGAGTAATGTTGCTTCTTCACCTCTCTCTCTCTGTTCCACAGGTAATCATATTTTTCCTGGCCACTACCAGCCTCCTCGCCAGCTCTCTGCGTAGAAGTGGCATGGACCCGCGGCAAAAGGCTTGAAAGCTGTTTCCTTAAAGTTTCTCCAATGAGACCAACCATACGAGGATTGACCGTTATGATACTTAGAACTTCCTCTCGTCTTTCCTCTCTACCTATTACTTTTCCACCTTTAACAGACAGGTGAACAAACACCCGTCACACTCCAATTAATGCTGACAGTCTCTATCTAATGCTCTTCATAATTTTTTCCCTTTCCATCTGAGGAGGCCAAAACTGGGGTATGTGGTGTTTATGCACATACCACGTCTGGTTGCTACAGTCAACCCCTCGCCTCAATCTGGCTCATAGTGAGAGACAATCAAGAGTCGTACGTTTCTGCTTAATGGACGTACAGTCATACTCAAGGGTCGTACGTTTCTGCTCAAGGGTCTCACAGTCATACTCAAGGGTCGTGCCTTCGTCCTCGAGGCTTGTGCCATCGTGCTTAAGGATCGTACTGACGTACTTAGAATATCTAAAAAAAAAACAAGCTAAGTCGTGTTTTGGTCGACGAATTTAAAGAAGTAAAAAAAAAAATGTTAACTTGTATGTAAATAAGACTTATGTGTCATTATTTTTGACCAGCCGCGAGACTAAACATGTCTTTATATCCTGTGTCATTACACTGCGAATACTTCAGTCTGCATCACTTCTTACAACCAAAATTCTTCGCTCATCCGCAAAAGACTTGGCCCAGTTATTTACTTGTTTTTAATCATTTCGTCTTTATCATTTTCTCTTTGTCTTCTCGGCATATGATTGATATTCTTCTTTCATTTTATCGGCATTTGTCTAATCTTCTTCCTTCACGATCTTTCTCCATGCCTTCCCTACTCATCCTTGAATATCCCATTCTCCCTTTCTTCAAACACACACACACACACACACACACACACACACACACACACACACACACACACGCGTGCGCGCGCGCGCGCGCGTCTCGTACCCATGTTCAAGATGAATGTGTACACTTGCCCTTAATGACTGACGAAGTCACACTCAACACAGGAGGACATGACGAAGTCACACTCGACACAGGAGGACACGACGAAGTCAGACTCAACACAGGAGGACATGACGAAGTCACACTCGACACAGGAGGACACGACGAAGTCACACTCAACACGGGAGGACACGACGAAGTCACACTCGACACAGGAGGACACGACGAAGTCAGACTCAACACGGGAGGACACGACGAAGTCACACTCAACACAAGTGGACACGGCGAAGTCACACTCAACACAGGAGGACACGACGAAGTCACACTCAACACGGGAGGACACGACGAAGTCACACTCGACACAGGAGGACACGACGAAGTCAGACTCAACACGGGAGGACACGACGAAGTCACACTCAACACAAGGTGGACACGACGAAGTCACACTCAACACAGGAGGACACGACGAAGTCACACTCAACACAGGGAGGACACGACGAAGTCACACTCAACACAGGAGGACACGACTTTGCGCTGCGTTACCAGAGCAACAGTGAACCAGCACCTTCACTCCTTGACTCACTCCCCCTATGGTGCTGTCAGCAGGACACACACACACCCACCTACGCATCAACATCAGCCAGTTCAAATCCCGTGGTATCTTCAAGCCACGAGATGATCTAAGGACTCATCGTGTCGATATCATCAACGAAGTAAAAGTGAAAGAAGATTTGGTGGATCACGAATGAGAGAGAATGCTAAAAGAGCCGCAAAAAAACCACTGGATTCTACTTGAGCCTTCTGGATGCCTTATATGTAAATTTTAGATTAATGACTAT
>NC_092286.1:12523235-12555735 GCF_036320965.1 Panulirus ornatus
TATATATATATATATATATATATATGCATTTGTATGTGGATGGGTTGGGCCATTCTTTCGTCTGTTTCCTTGCGCTACCTCGATAACGCGGGAAACAGCGACTAGGTATAATAAAAAATGAAATATACAAAGGATTAATCGCACTTCAGCACGAGTTCAGAGAAATTCTTTTACTGAAACTTGACAATACACAACACGTTTAACGGGGGAAATCCGTCTCATTAGATTGTACAAGTTGTGTGCTTGTATTAAGAGTTGAAACTTTAAGAACTGCGTATCACCGTGTTACATGTTGTGTATCGTAAAGTTCCAATAGAGGATATGATCTGAACTCATATTAAGGTGCGATAACATCCTATTATCACCGGCTAGTGTGATTGTGACATATATATATATATATATATATATATATATATATATATATATATATATATATATATATATATATATAAATATATATATATATATATATATATATATATATATATATATATATATATATATATATATATATAAATATATATATATATATATATATATATATATATATATATATATATATATATATATATATATATATCCCTGGGGATCGGGGAATACTTCCCACGTATTCCCTTCGTGTCGTAGAAGGCGACTAGAAGGGGAGGGAGCAGGAGGCTGGAAATCCTCCCCTCCCGTATTAATTTTTCCAAAAGAAGGAACAGAGAAGGGGGCCAAGTGAGAATATTTCCTCTAAGGCCCAGTCTTCTGTTCTTCACGCTATCTCGCTAATGCGGGAAATGGTGAATGTGTATAAATGTATATAATGTGTGTGTGTGTGTGTGTGTGTGTGTGTGTGTGTGTGTGTGTGTGTGTGTGAAGGAGTGCAGGTGGGTGAAGGCGGAAGCAGCGCCATCCGGAGTGTTTACTCCGTGACTTCGAGTGAAAGTGACCGCGTGATAACATCGGCCCCGCTGTTTGCAAGTCTCCGCTGGGGGTTGAGGAAGGAGAAAGGAAGGAAGGGAGGGAAGAAGAAGGAGGAGGAGGAGGTGAGTTCCACTTGCCAACCACAGGCAACCACTTATCATCCACTGAGAACCAACCACCAGCCCCACCGCAAGCAACCACCACTCACTTAACGGAGCCACACTGGTAACATTCACCAACTCACCTTCCACAACCGACAAAGGATCTGTGGAAGCCACTGGTAACTTAAGTTCTAATGCGTGGGAGTGGTTGATCGAGTACCAGAGAGAGAGAGAGAGAGAGAGAGAGAGAGAGAGAGAGAGAGAGAGAGAGAGAGAGAGAGAGAGAGAGAGAGGCCATAGCTAGTCACTCTTAACTTCCAAAACCCCCCAACTAGGTTCCGATGGTAGGCCACAGCCGATCATCTCATCATTCGACTGGCGGTCACGCTCTCTCAAAACACCTAACCCTTCACTGGTGACCACTGCCAGTCACCTAATCTCTCACTACTTGGCAGCCACTCTCAATCCACCTAGAAGCCTTTCATTATGACACATACCAACGCGGCAGACAACCTTCTTCAGTCTTGCTGTGTCCCTCCGTCGACCAACGACGGAGATCGAGTATTTCCACACAACCCGAGCTACACAGAAGAAGGCAAGCTACATTATTCATCAATATACTCCAGGAATCTACAGACGTACGTCACTCACGCTCACATTCGCTAAGTTACACACACACACACACACACACACACACACACACACACACACACACACACACACAATCAATCAATCTACCGCCGACGTAAGACGCACAAGTATTGAGAATGTTAGTTATTCTAAGAAGTGTGTCTATCTACTTCGTCTCGTAGCTCACTGATTATGGGCACGTTAGAGCGAGTACTGGTAGATCTCTATACTTCGACTGGGGTACACGCCTGCCACGCGTAGCGGCAGTTCGCGTCTCTTTAACGTATGAGAGCTTCGCTTCACAAGGTCCTGGTGGTGGAGTGAGGAGATGTTAGATGGGAGGTAAGGTAAAGGTGTTGTGGATAAGGCGCTGTGGACTCGGTGCGACCCGAGCGCAAGTGAAATAACAAGAGTACGAGTTGAAGCGCAAATTTATACGCAGACACATTATGTATCAGCAATATATTGGAAGTCTTTTTTTTTTCCCAGTTCGTTAGGGAAAACCAGATGGCAGAAGCTGAGAAATGGTTGATGATGATTATCGAAATTATTTCGAGGGAGTTGTAATGCCTCAGGAACTCCAGGGTCGGAGGTGTGGGTTGAGGCGAGATCGTGCCGGCCGGCTCCCAGCTCCCAGCCACCACGGCAGGTGTTGAAGACCAGCGCGGCGTGTCGAGCTCAGGCACGCGTAGCACGAGCGAAGAGCGCCCGGTTCTCACCTCCTCCTCCTCCGTACTCCATCTTGTGTCTCCACTCCTCACGCTGTAATCGTGGGCATTTTTCTCTCTCTCTCCCATTTTGTAATGGGTCTATGATCATCAATTAAGGGGGGAGGGGAATATCTTAAGTAGATATCGTTGGCTATTTCCATCTCTGTTGTTCGATCTGTGGCCAAGTCTCCATACTGATGAAGACTAGACTGTTGCATCGTGTGGCCTCCCCACCGTTTTTCCTCTTGACTTCTGAATATTTCTAGTGATGAAGTCAAACTGACACGGAAGGGGAACCACTCCCCCCTCTGACATGCTATTCCCCCACGATAAACCTACAAAAATTCCTTAACTTTTCAGTGGTTAGTCCTTGAGTTGTACGTATTGCTGGTTCCTCGAGGGTACGCGCTGGGTCGCTCCTGGTGAGGTGCACGTCGAAGTCTGTGATGGTGATGGACCCACGCCAGCGTTACTAGGAGCGATGGCGGTTGTCACTTCGGAAGCCTCCTCTTACCCTAACAATCACCTCGGGGGTGATCGTTACGAATTCTCCCATGATTAACGACAGCAAGGTACCTACTGCTGTTAGAGAGAGAGAGAGAGAGAGAGAGAGAGAGAGAGAGAGAGAGAGAGAGAGAGAGAGAGAGAGAGAGAGAGAGAGAGAGAGAGAGAATACATCACAAAGCGACCATACACAGGGAGTTACCGGACTCTGTCTGCTTGTGGTTACACCATGAGTGAAGCTTGTATCATCAGCGTACAAGCTCATCCAGGAACTACTAACTCTATAGGAGTCTACCCTTTCCCTCCTACTGCCTGAAGTAAAGCCTCGAACGCTGGAAGAGTCCCTGGAGATGGGTACTTTGGAATGAGTAGTAGGAGTAGTAATAATAATGATGATAATAATAATAATAATAATAATAATAATAATAATAATAATAATAATAATAATAACAAAGATCCATGTGCGGAGCCTGCAGCCCACCTCTGCAACTCGACAAGTATATCACCCAATGGTCCATGTTATGATTCCACGGGTAAATCACACGTGTGCCTATATTAACCACAAGGAGCCCTCGACCCACGTGTGAGGAGAGAGAGCTCTCAGCCGACCCTTGAAACTTGCCTCACACTCACCCACATGTGCCCATGGACTCAAGTTCGTCGATTGCCTACCATGTACCGCCCACGCCATAAGACTTTAAGACATCATAAGACATCCTTGAAGTGGCCTAGCAGGAGGGAGACACTCATACCAAAGTGGGAAAGAGAAGACTTAAGGTGAGGGAGGCAAGGCTCTGCGTGGGTATGGAAAATGGAGAGGGAGGGAGGGTCCTTGAGGGAAAGGGAGAGGAAGGTCCCTGGGGAAGGAGGAGGGAAGACCCTAGAGGAAGAGGGAGGGAAGGTCTTTAAAGGAAGGGGGGAAAGGAGGGGAGAAGAGGAGGCAGGGAGGGAGGAGAGTGGGTTTCTTAGTGAAGGAAACCCAACACCCGACACAGTCACTCTGAAAAGTCCCATATGATTCAAAAGGTACGTGCGCGTGTGGTACACGAGGGTACAGGGGCAGCACAACTAGGAGCGCGGTACAGGACGGTGCACGAGCCGTAGGTTGGCGTGGAATGCACGCACCGGGTCGAGCTGGAGCTGTCCAGCAGGTTATGGCGGCAGGCTAGGGTACACACACGCTGGGCCACCTCGCGACCACCACACTATATATATCCATGACTGTCTTTCCCCTGTCGCCTCGGGTACTTAACGCTGCTGCTTCCTCCTCCTTCTCCTCCTTCCTGCATTCCTTCCTTCCTTCCTTCCCTCCCGTGACAATATTGCTTCAGTACTACCTCGATCCCAGTACTTCCAAGCATACCACCATTGCCTGGTGCAAATCAATACTTGGCAATCATTACCTCCTGGCATTCAATATTCTTGACACCAACCATATCCTGGCACCCACCATCATCACCTGGCACCCACCACCGTCACCTGGCACCCACCATCGTCACCTGGCACCCACCACCGTCACCTGGCACCCACCATCGTCACCTGGCACCCACTATCGTCACCTGGCACCCACCATCATCACCTGGCACCCACCATCATCACCTGGCACCCACCATCATCACCTGGCACCCACCATCGTCACCTGGCACCCACCATCGTCACCTGGCACCCACCACTCGCGCTCACTCAGCTTAATCTACACCATCCCTCACGTGTGGATGTTCAAACTGTCAGAGTACCCGATAATCTACGAGAGTCTGGGGAACAAGCAGACGATAATGAGTACCAGAGAGAGAGAGAGAGAGAGAGAGAGAGAGAGAGAGAGAGAGCAGACCACTGGGGCAAACATGTCGAAAAGCAGATCCCACAGAGAGGTGCAGCTAGCGAGACTGGTGGATAAAGAATAAGAGATGAAAGACTCAGTCAGTGCATGAGGGAATGATGATCCTTTTCCCCACAAAATACGAGACAGAAAAAAAAAAGAGAGAGAGAGCTGTAGAATGACATCCCACACAGGCCAAAGGTCCCTCCCCGAGCAAACCTAGTGTCTTAAACCTGCCGTGGCGGTCATCTGCCAGACTTATATGCATTACACACCGCGGTCTTTACCTCTACCAGACTCGTGCGTCACGCCATCTACGACCATTCGGAACCACAACTCCCTAAGCAAAAAAAAAAAAGAAGTTTGAATACCATTACCCCTTTGGGGGGTGCCACCGAAACTGATGGCTTTTAATCTCGCTTCTGACTGCTCTCCTGAAGTGGTACCTTCCCCGGCCGTTGTTGCTGTCAGTCTGTATCATACGTAATCCCTGGGAGGTTAGCAAGTGTTCCCATTGTCTGTGATGATGTGTGATGCAAGGGGAGGCTCCTCCTCCTCTTTGATACATGGCGTATCAGAAAGCTACGAGGGGACGCACTCGACACTATACGTCGTCCACATGAAGGTTACCTGGCGTAGACTTCGGAGATTTTCCTACCTCCACACACCGGGCTGAGTCCAAGGTGTTGAGGTGGGACGTTGGTGGACTAGAGGGTTGTTGGAAGCCGCGTCCTGCAAGCACCACGTAGCCACCAACAACCCCGGCTGGTCTGGTGCTCTTCATACACCAGACTTTACGTCGTTCCAGTCTTTTGCTAAACGTAGCGGCTCAAGCAGACGCTGCTACGTCACACGTAACTCTACGCAGGACGTTACCATAACACCACACTCAAAGGAGGCTCCTTCGTGGCAGGAGGAGGAGAAGTAGGAGGAGCTATATCCAGGGGGTCTCTGACTGGCACCATACATCATCACGGGCGATGGCCAGACGACCCTCGTTAACACCGGGACGCGAGGCCCCAATACGCAGGTAGAATTCCTCAAATCCATCACGGGATTGTTGTTGTGCTCGCCATTAACCTCGCACCACCACCATCACCACCAGGGTCGGTCAGGCAGGCAGGCAGGTAGGTAGGTAGGTGGATTCTTGAAGGGCTGGTCAAGGTCTCCTCCAACCCCACACTCGCTCTCGAGAAGAGAGACCCACGTCTATACGAGGAGTCTGGGCCCGTTGCAGTTGTATGTAGCCAGAGAGAGGTGCATTCTTCAACCCACCCCGAGACCCGTCTCTTAAAAACCCACCTACGATTAGCCTCCATCCTGCCAGGAAGGAAAAATAAGAAAGAGAGGATTTGTAGCAGGTGTTTACACACATAACACAAAGTATGATATTCTTGAAGATATCGAGACGCAGTAAGACATGGCAGGCTGTGTGTAGTTGACGGTGGGTGAGGAATGACTTCAAGCGGCAGACGAAGGCGCTGCAGGAGGGAAAGCCTAAGGAGCCAGCAAGGACTAGACTCGAGGATATTTCTTCACGCCCTGGCACCCAAGCACACACACACACACACACACACACACACACACACACAAGGGGCGCCAGGATTCACCCGGTCACAACCAAGAGCAAATTAAGCAACTTTACTGACCTGTTATACCGAGCGGAACGGTGAACGAAGACTTGGTCATGACATTAATAAAAATGAGGAGGGAGGAGGAACCATAATGGAAAAAAAAAAAAATGAACTAAAGTGGGAGAATTCAGAGAGGCTTGAGGGCCTCAGGTGATATCTGATCCTTCGCATGAGAGGCGATGCACACGCTTCATGAACACGAACAACCAGCTAGGAGCAATCTACACGTTGGAGGTAGCTGGTGCTGAACACAACACACACACACACACACACACACACACACACTACGAACATGAGCCCCCATACACGTATGAGACAAGCAATTTTTTTTTTTTTTCAAAGTCCTCGAAAAATGTGCGCCCATGCAACGACCCACACACACACACACACACACACACACACATAACTGTGCGCAGGTCATTCATCACGATGGGTCGTACGAGTGTCAAGGGGATCCAAGCCACAGTGGCGGGTCGAGGCAACTTCATCTCTCTGAAGTCCCTCCGTAGAGGTACATTTTCCTCTCCGTCATTGAGCTGTGTGGGATAGCCTCCTCTTCCCGATAGACAGTACAGGTTATGGGATGCTGGGATATTCGAGACCCGAGAACATTTTTCTGGGTTTTTTTTTCTTTCTTTTTGAGAGTTCGTCCTGTAGAAAGTTCTCCAACGTAAACACTTCATTGCTACAGCTTAAGAAGATGAAAAAACAAAAAAACAAAAGCAAGTGTTCACCGTGGTAATTTCCACTATGAAGCAAAAGGTCATAGAAAGTTCCCCAGTGGAATAAAAGTTCTATGTAAAATAGAGTAAGGCCTTTGAGCTTAAAGCAGTTCTTCAATACAGGGAAGATCTCCACTGAAGAAAATTAAAAGGCTCCTCAGAGCACAGACAGGGAAGATCTCCACTGAGGAAAATTAAAAGGCTCCTCAGAGCACAGACAGGGAAGATCTCCACTGAAGAAAATTAAAAGGCTCCTCAGAGCACAGACTTCCTTGACGGGGGATGAGACCTCCTCAAGGCTATAGAGGCTCCTCCTTCCTCCTAGTATAAAAAAAAAAAAAAAAAAAAAATTTCACAGGACGGTCTCCTGACGCACACTGTTTCATCGTAAACAACTCCACACAAATACATTTCTGGTACTTCAGACGATATCTCTTTGTTCTTCCCTAACTCCCACCAACCACCTCCCTCCTCCTTTGAGTCATCCTCACACACGGAAAGTCCAATCCAGCAGCAGCAGCAGGAGCTAATTCAAACACTAATCACGTTTAATAGGCACTAATTAGAGAGGCGAGGGTTATCAATATGAGGTAACCAGAATGATCACTCGAACAGCCCTCCGAGTTATGTAAGAACTGCAAAAAGAAAATGTCCCAAGCGTCTCTTAGGATTACGTTTCAACAACAACATGGCCAGATCGTGTGTGTGTGTATGACCCAGCGATCTCTACACCGTCAGGTTTCGCCCGGCGGTCTCTGCGTCAGGCTGTGTCATCCCATGGACCTGAGGTAAACAAAGAACCAAACTGTCCTTAAAATTCAGTCTATAACCCGGCGGTCTTTAAAATAGTTTACACAGGCGGTCTCTACGTCTCACTGTAACCCAGGGGTCCCTAAGCCATTATAGTCCCCAATAGTTTACATACATAAATAAGAAAGTCTTATAGAAACTGTATACCCTATACGTCTTCACCGACATATATTGTAGCGGTTTTATATACATGTTCTAGACTTATGTATGAGTATATGCACTAGAGGTTTCTAATGTTCTCTTTGTCCAGCGGTCTCTACCTTCCACCTGTCTTCACAAATCATTGTCTCGTGCGATCTCTGTGGGCAAACATGATACAGCGAGTCATATATGCTCCAGCGTGTATCTACCGGCGCATGCTCCAGCAGGTTTCTACTGGCGTATGCTCCAGCAGGTTTCTACTGGCGTATGCTCCAGCGGGTGTCTACTGGCGTATGCTCCAGTGGGTGTCTACTAGCGTATGCTCCAGTGGGTCTCTACTGGCGTATGCTCCAGTAAGTTTCTACTGGCATATGCTCCAGCAGGTTTCTACTGGCGTATGCTCCGGCGGGTCTCTACTGGCGTATGCTCCAGCCTAATGGTGTATGCTCCAGCGTGTATCTACCGGCGTATACTCTAGCGGGTCTCTACCGGCTATGCTCCAGCAAGTTTCTACTGGCGTATGCTCCAGCATGTATCTACTGGCGTATGCTCCAGCAGGTTTCTACTGGCGTATGCTCCAGCGTGTATCTACTGGCGTATGGTACCGTTCATCTATCTACTGGCGTATGCTCCAGCATGTGTCTACTGGCGTATGCTCCAGCGGGTCTCTACTGGCGTATGGTCCAGCGGGTCTCTACTGGCGTATACTCCAGCAAGTTTCTACTGGCGTATGCTCCAGCGGGTCTCTACTGACGTATGCTCCAGCATGTATCTACTGGCGTATGCTCCAGCGGGTCTCTACCGGCGTAGGGTACCGTGTATCTACCGGCGTATGCTCTAGCGGGTCTCTACTGGCGTGTGCTCCAGTAAGTTTTTACTGGCATATGCTCCAGCACGTTTCTACAGACGTATGCTCCAGCGGGTCTCTACTGGCTTATGCTCCAGCGGGGCTTAAGGATGCAAGCTCCATATGTCTACAGAAGGCTACACTCCCAGCAGGGTCACCAACACCAACTTGCAGACGCACCACAAAAATGTAGAGCAGACGATACACTCCATCACCTCTGTAATATAATGGCTGACTTAAACCACATTCTAGCCGCGTTTCATACCGAAAATTAACCTCATTACGAGTAATTACGTGTCATTACACTGCGCTAATTTAGATTAAACGTGTGCCTAACACCTTCCGGTATATCATAATTGTGAGAGCCCGTTTAGAGAAGTTGTTGTTATAGACATATAGTTATTATTAAAAAAAAATATGGTTGTCGAACGTACATAATGTTGTTTGTGAATGCCTGAAAGATCAACAGAAACTGAGGAATCTTTCGCATACGTCTAATTTCTGTTATTCTCTCCAACAGACCACGACCTTAACCCGACCACCGTTCGTGTTGATCATGTGATCCGAGCCCAGCGAACATCAAGACCCAGCGACCATCTCATCCGACCCGGCCAGCCAAGCCAACCAACAAGCCACCATGGTATATCTACCCAGAACTCCCTCTCTTAGTTTCGCTGCTGCGTCAGCCACTCGACCCATCAAAAGCCTCGAGCTAAGGAATTATGCGTAATAAAATAGAGGACAACACCAAAAAAAAAAAGAAAAAAATAACACGCCATTTGCAAGCAAATTACGAGGAATGACGCGCCAAAACCCTCGGGAAGATATGCGCCAGACAAAGGATTCCCCACCAACAAAAACAAACATCCATTTGCTTGTAGCTTCTCGGATGACCCATCAGGACGGCGCATCTTGACATCAAAAGACGCACCAACTGGACACACCAGAAAAGAAGGACGTTGCTGATTGGGCCTCCCGGGTTTTTTTTTCCCCTTTTTCTTTTTCTTTTTCTTAAATACCGGCTTCAAAGCAGACAGGTCTGGGGTTGGATGTTGTGAGAGAGGAACAAAGGAAAGGAAGGAGATTGGGAGAGAGAGAGGAGGAGGAGGAGGAGGAAGGAAGAGGGAGACAGGGGAGGAGAAAAGAGGAGAGAAAGAAGGTGAGAGGAGAGGAGGGAAGACACCTACCGTCGCCAGTAGCTTTCAGTACAACATTTTGGACGAGTCAATCCACGTTGTTGTGACTCCTCCACTACTACTTCAGACCCCCACGTACCCGAGTGTGACACCACTCACACCAACCTATTAAAGACACATCGCCCCGTACATCTTGACAGGTCATTTATACGACTTTCAGAGAGAGAGAGAGAGAGAGAGAGAGAGAGAGAGAGAGAGAGAGAGAGAGACCCTGCCCTGGGCATTTCCAAGTCCAACAAACCTCGAGTCCTGTGACCACTGGTCACTGCCACCCTCCCATCGCCGCCAGCCAGCCAGCCAGCCAGCTAGCTAGCCCGCCTCGTCGACGTGGCTGGTCGCCGTGGCGCCCAAGTAGTATGCAATAAAGAGAACCTAGAGTCGAGTCCCTCCTCTCTCCACACACACACACACACACACACACACACACACACACACACACTTACACATGGCGAGCGAGAACCAACGGTGTTAGTGGCAATGGTGGTGGTGGTGGTGGTGGTGGCGGAGGCTTCTGCCGTTGCCGCCGCCGCCGCCGCCGCTGAAGAGAACGTCTTGTTATCGCAATATGAGATCTCAGGAGCTGGGGAACAACCGCGGGGTCCTGGAAGAAGAATGTTGTATCCTCCCCTCGGCCCACACTACTACTACCACCACCACCGCCTCCACCACCACCACCACCGCCGCCACCTCCTCCTCCTCCTCCTCCACCACAAAAGCCCTCGTCCGAACGCGTTGGTACCACGTGCCGTGGAAGGGTGGGGGATCAAGAACACTGGGGCTTTCTTGTGCCAAGCTGGATCGAGGAGTGAACACAAGGGCTTAGAGAGTACTCTGTGTTCTACTAGAGTGAACACTGGAGCTCAGTAGGGCTTCCGTATGCTCTGCTGAAGCGAAAAGTGAACACCAAGGCTCGGAAGGGCTTCTGTGTGCTCTACTGACGCAAGAAGTGAGCACCAAGGCTCAGTAGGGCTTTCTTGTGTTCCCTACTGACGCAAGAAGTGAACACAAAGGCTCAGTAGGGCTTCTGTGTGCCCTACCAACGCAAGAAGTGAACACCAAGGCTCAGTACGGCTTCCCTGTGTCCTACTCACCTAAGGACAGTACACCGAATATCAGACGGGTTTCCAGTGTCGTACCTAGCACGTAGTCTGTGTTCACAGGGTGTTCGCAAGCTCTTGAGATGCTAATGAACACTGAGGAACATCAAGTCCTCGTTCTCAACAGGCGTGTATGTGACCATCCACGATCATACACACTGCAACATATGCAACAGCAAATGTAGACACACACACACACACACACACACACACACACACACACACACACACACACACACACACACACACACACAAAGAAGGAACAGAGAAGGGGGCCAGGTGAGGATATTCCCTCAAAGGCCCAGTCCTCTGTTCTTAACGCTACCTCGCAAAAGCGGGAAATGGCGAATAGTTTGAAAGAAAAAAAAAAAAAAAAAAAAAAAAAAAAAATATATATATATATATATATATATATATATATATATATATATATATATATATATATATATATATATATATATATATATATAAGGACCTCATCAGACAGTTGGCGAAGGAATTACTGCACGGCCACTCACGCCACCGTCAACTCCTGCCACAGGAGATCTTCTGTCCCCGAGTTCGACACCACAGCCAACGGCATCTAGCCCATCCGAGCTTATACAAAGAGCTACAAGAACAGAATCCATCCCAACGATTGTAAACACGCATCAGTAGACTGTGTCATCTCAGTGCTTCTGTGAAGCCTGTGTGTTTAATCCTGCTTCGCTTCGTAAGGCCTCCTAAGACCTCAATGATATTTGCTTGCGTTTTCTCTGTTCTTAGCCTCTGATTACAGTTCATTATCATCATTACTATCATCATTATCAATCATTATCATTATCATCATGATTACTATCAATATTAATCAATTAATATGATTATCATTATTATTATTATTATTATTATTATTATTATTATTATTATTATTATTATTATCATTATCACTATCATTATCATTATTATTATTATCATTATCATCATTATCATTATCATAATAATTATCATTATTATTATCATCATTACTATTATCATTATTATCATTATCATTATCACCATTGTTATCATATTATCATTATCATCCTTATCATTAGCATGATTATCATCACTATCATCATGATCATTATCATTATAATCATCATCACCATCATCATCATTATAACAGACTGATCGTATGTATACAGAAAAAAAAAAAACATGTATTTGCACAACCCACTAAATCTACGGGTGTCATTACGACGAAAATAACTGAATAAATGTATTAGACCATCACACTTCATCACCCTCAATCACACATGTCTATCCGCAAGGATGCCTTCCCACAGACGACCTCTACATGAGAGAGAGAGAGAGAGAGAGAGAGAGAGAGAGAGAGAGAGAGAGAGAGAGAGAGAGAGAGAGAGAGAGAGAGAGGAGATAATTAGTTTCGCATGCCTACCTCTTCACGACCCACCAAGGTCATTCACGTTGCCTTCAGGAATGGCGCATATATAATTACATATATATATATATATATATATATATATATATATATATATATATATATATATATATATATATATATATATATATTCTCTCCATGCCTTGCGTTCTTTTCCATTTCCTCTCCATTCCGCTTTACCGACCTTACAAGAAGACTGCCTTTTTTCGTCATAAGGTTTTCGGGTATCATTTTGTATCATCAGTCTTCACATTCGCTCACCTGCTTATTTATGTGTGTGTGTGTGTGTGTGTGTGTGTGTGTGTGTGTGTGTGTGTGTGTGTGTGTGGCAGGACTGCTCGAGGTTACACCGCGAGTGAAAAGTCATCTTTAGCGAGGCTATATTTACTGGAAATACAGTCTCGCGGAGGGACTCTCCACTCCGAATGAGTCCACAGTTCCCTGTTTCTGGATGTAGCGCTAGCTATGGAATGCAAGAGCTTCTGCAAGAGAGTCCTATGGGTAACACTCAAGATCCTTTATTAGAAAATGTGTCCTAGTGTCTATCATCTTCATCCTCATCAGTGTTCATCTATCTAATGATCTCTGAATTCCATGGATCAATCTTCACTTCACATGGTAAAGCCTGGAAGCATCTTATATATAAACATTACAGTTTATCCTTAGATCTTCTTCTTCACGTTTCCTCCTTTTGAAGTGACATCTCGAACTCCTTCTCTATCACGGCTTGCATCTATGTCCACATCTTCGCACCTGACGAGGCAACAGGCCCGTCTCCACGCCAGCCATCACTCACTGGCCTGCTTGCATGCTTGCCTGCTCAAAGCCCTACCTCCGTGCCTGCTCACCTGCTTGACTTCTCTTGCCTTGCCCACACCTCTCGCTTCCCCTGCTAGTAATGCTTCCTCCCACCTAAGGTTCTGGGTGCTAAACCAGTACGCATGCCTACGTGCCCCAGTGTTTTTGACCGGACCGACGACCTGTGGGCTCGCCCGGCCATCTCTTCGGCGGCAGTCTACCATGTCCCCCACTGCGACAGCAGGAGACCGAAGTCTGTCTATCCACTGTACATCCCATGTCCCCCACTGCGACAGCAGGAGACCGGAGTCTGTCTACCCACTGTACATCACATGTCCCCCACTGCGACAGCAGGAGACCGAAGTCTGTCTATCCACTGTACATCCCATGTCCCCCACTGCGACAGCAGGAGACCGAAGTCTGTCTATCCAGTGTACATCAGGTTTTTCTATCTTGAATGTGACATCAGGAACTGTATCTGTAATGGTGTTGACCTCTTCTCTTATCGGTCGTTTTTTTTCTTTATGTGTGGTTTTCATCCACGTTCAATTTAACTTAAACCATCATTATACGAATTGAATTTTACCTAACCTTGATTTCTCCGATCGTAATGACCTCAGTTCCTTCTTATCTATCACACATTACTCTTAACCTTTATTATGCGAAAGTGTTCTTCGACTTCCACTCGCCACCTGTTCGATGATCTAGCCTCTATCCCTGTAGGAAACGTTAACCCATGACAGTACGTATACACCATCCACACACCCCTCTAGCTGGTCTCACGACCTCAACGCTTCCCAAAAGTCTCGAATATCTAAGTTCGTTACACCTTTTCTTTTTCTTATGTCTCATTTTCCCGTATTTCGTTCTCTCCTCCTTCGTCTCTGCGGCATCTATCCCCCACCACCACCATCACCACCCATCCTCTCCCTTACCCCTGCCGTCCCCAGGGCTCCCTAGGGGCGGGGTCCTGCCCGTCTAGGAATGTGTCCAGCGTTACACGCTCGGCTGGCCAACCTGATGGTGGTCCTCGCCGCGCGCCGCCGTACTCCAGTGTGTGTGTGTGTGTATGTGTGTGTGTGTGCATCACCACAACACCAGCCTGCCAGCCAGCCTGTCTGCCTGCTCAGTCCTACACTGCCACCACCTCCCCCCAAACCATCGACCTCTCCCTGTCTACCTATACCTCCCTCACCTCTCTACCTCCCCTGCCTGCGTGTACAATTTCTACCTCCTGCTTCTTGTCGGTTATATCTTTCGTCAACCTTCTCTCTCTCTCTCTCTCTCTCTCTCTCTCTCTCTCTCTCTCTCTCTCTCTCTCTCTCTCTCTCTCTCTCTCGTCCGTGCATACCTGCCGATGGTTCTGTCTGACTGCACGCGGCACGTGCTTCCCTGACAACCCTGTGTGGTTCTCATGGCTGTCTCCTCCTCCTCTCTCTCTCTCCTCCTCCTCCTCCACCCGCGCCTCTCTCTCCCAGTAACCTCACCTTCGTACCTAGAAAGCAGCCTATCCTCCTCCCAGACTCTGGCTACACCGATCGTGGGTCTGGGGAAGGTTCTGTTATACCACATAGCAAAGAAGGTTTCCAACCAAATTCCTGTACTATTTATCTGTTCAGTTAGGTTAAATGAAGCCGTGGCTCGTAGGCCTCTGTAGAACCATCAGGTACTACACCTGATACACACACACACACACACACACACACACACATACACATATTTGTCTATGATGTTCTGGAAGTTCTCCACTGGACTGTCCATAACGCTTGTGATATTTGCAGGCAGATGTTTACATTGGTTTAAACACATTTTACGTCCTCCAAGCCTGGCACGGGAAATAGTAAAGGTTTAGGAGAATGTAAATCTGGAACCCAGCTTTTCAGGCATCTATCCATGTGAAAATTATAACAATTCTCTCCCGTCTGTGTTCAGTGGAGTACAGCTCCAGTGCTTTCAGCTGCTCCCACCAACTCATGATCTTCGACAATTAGTTTCGGATCTGAAAAGATCTTATGCACTTTTTGGAACTCTTGAAATTTCGCCGGTACCATGAGGGTAAATTTGGCACATCGTAGTATTCTAGTCTCAAGAAGTACAATTGCCTTGACCAGCGTTACCGCCAGTTTTGCTTCACTCGTCTTGAAGGCTCGCAGCACCCAGCCTACCATTATTCTGGTAACGTAACTAACTGTTGCTCTGTTCTGCCCTCAGAAGGCCAGGTCATCAGGGTACATACTCCTCCTTACCGACGGCTCGTTCCAGTCTACCTTCCTCTACTCTGGCTTAATGTCTTCCCGCTTGTAGCTCTGCCTCCCTGACCTCTTATTCAGCCAACCCACCTACAGCTCTTCCGTTCCACCTGTAGCTCTGCCTCCCTACCTGTAGCTCTGTCTCCCTACCTGTAACTCTCCCTCTCTCCCCTGTAATTCAAACCTACCCACCTGTAGCTCTGCCTCCCTACCTGTAGCTCTGTCTCCCTACCTGTAACTCTACCTCTCTCCCCTGTAATTCAAACCAACCCACCTGTAGCTCTGCCTCCCTACCTGTAGCTCTGCCTCCCTACCTGTAGTTTCACCTCTACCACTTGTAGGTCTGCTTAACCCGTCTGTAGGTCCGCCTCTCCACCCTCCCCTTCTACCTACTCGCTGCGAAGAGGTTTGACCGCTTAAACTCCCCCGACGGCGGAGCAAATGTCGGAAATTATACGTGAAGAAAGAGAGAGGAGGAACAGGAATGAAAATGAGGAGGAGGAGGAGGAGATAGAGGAACAACTGGATTTAAGGACGAAGGAAGAATAATAATGACAGCTAACTAAACTAACAAGAGAGAAAGACGACTTAGGGCTGGGTAGAGAAAAATAATTTAAAGTGGAATTTAGGCACGTGAGGAATTAAACTGGTATATATGAGGAGGCCTGGGGATTATACATGGATAGAGGAGCAACGAGACTATGAAATATGGAACGAAAGAGATTTGAGATAGAAGACAGTGGCAATTAAAGCGGAGGCAGCGTATAGCATAGACTAAAATACTGGTCAGAGGAGATGAAAAAAATAAGAAACAACAACGCATAAACACAACTGTACCCTGAAGCTGACACGCCAACACACACACACACACACTGATCACAAGTCATCATTGGCCCACCCGGGGATGAGCCAGTTTAGGTTCTAATCCTAAGCACAGCAGTCGGCCTACACCCAACGCAGGTGCTCATCTTCCCCTCAAGGATAGTTCATGAATGTGTATCTAGCATAAACTAAGGTATGTGTGTGTGTGTGTGTGTGTACATATAGAGTGAAAACATTGTGCATATATAAAACCTTAAGAGACGGAGCAACACAAGTGTAAAACTGTCAATTCGCAACACGCAGACAGTAATCACATCGTCGGGGTTTTTCTTACTCGCTTGTCTTGAAGGTCCGCAGGATCCAGCCTACCATCATTTTGGTAGAAACAACAGTTGCTCTGCTGTGCTCGTTGAAGGTAATGTAATCAGACATTATAACTTAGAGGTCTTTCTCATTATTCACTCGTGTAATAATGGCGTTTCTGTCTCTCTAATAATCTGCACTTCAAATTACGTTCTTTTTAATGTGTTCACTCTTGACACTTTGGAGAATCTGCAACTCTTTCCCAACTGTAGAACATGCTGTTTACAGTGGCTTAGGGAGAACACATTTTGTCTGTTTGTAACTTCTCAAGTGTCTTCTGTCAATGAGATTCTTATCCCTGTACTCACTCTGTCTTGCCTCCTGTGCAGACGATGGTGTGAAACTACTGGAGTCTTCTTTGTGTCAATGTTACATATGAAGATGAGGAACAGAAAGGGGTGTGCGTATGATTTATTGGGTGAGGGGAACCTAACCCTTCTATTATCCCCCATCTTCTCTTGCCATCCATATCTAACGGAAAGATATCTACTTCTGTAGCCAACGGAGCATTAAGGCCTTACAGAACTACCTCCCGAGAGAGAGAGAGAGAGAGAGAGAGAGAGAGAGAGAGAGAGAGAGAGAGAGAGAGAGAGAGAGAGAGAGAGTTGGCAGGGGAAGAGGAGAGAGAGAGGGGGGGGGAAGGGGAGGGGAGTTGAGGGGGTAAGACCCGGCCACACAAAAGGGGGAAATGGAACAAAAGCTAGTCAAGAATGGCCGGAGAGCGTGGACAAAGGAGAAGTAAGGGTGTACAAACCACAGCCGGATATTGGGAGAGCCGGCCACAAAGGGCACGAGTGAGGGCCATCACCTGTGGCGAGGGGCAGGACAAGCCTCCACACACACACACACCACCCAGCAACCTTCCCTGTACCAAAATCACGGCCGACAATGGAGGGAAGGAAGGAGGTCTCGGGGGGCAGCTCCTTCTCTTAAAGGAAAGAGGAAGGATCTTTTAGGGTTGTATCCTTGAAGGAGAGAAGGAGGAAGGGAGGGGGGGAGGGGAAGGATTTACTTGAAGGTCCGTAAAAAGAGAGAGAGAGAGAGAGAGAGAGAGAGAGAGAGAGAGAGAGAGAGAGAGAGAGAGAGAGAGAGAGAGAGAGAGAGGGGCAGACAGGCAGGAAGGCTCATGGAGATCCATAAAAAGGGGACAGGAAGGCTCAACGTGTGTAAGAACGGGGTGCTTACCAGAGGTGCTCTGTGTCATTATAGCCAGGGACTTGTGGTAAATACAGAGCTATATTTCTATCCTCTTTATCTATCTACCGCATACGCAGTCTCCAGCACACACACACACACACACACACACACACACACACACACATATATATATATATATATATATATATATATATATATATATATATATATAATATATATATATATATATATATATCAAGCCGGAGGGCGCGCGTGCCTGCCCGCTACACAGCTGATAACCACCTCGTTAGCGGTGATCTGTGCGCGTCCGGTGGCCTATCAGCGGGGTCGGAGGAGGAGACGAGGTGGCAGCAGTCTACCCAGATACCAGGCAGAGAGGCAGGCAGAGGGAGGAGGCAGGAAAGGAGGAGATAACAGGCACGGAGAGAGGGAGGGAGGGTTGGCAGAGCAGCACGACCCGAGCCATAGAGGCTTCCAAGTCAAGTTTATCATCAGGTGGGCTTCCGCTGGCGCGTGTTCCTCATCTATTTTCATCAGTCAGCGAAAAAAATACAAAAGGAAATTACAAAATGACGTAAAACAAGTCTCCCTGTGGTGGTCCAGTTAAAAATAACATACCTCTTAAGGGTGGAAAAGTTCCAAGTACTCTCTAAAGGCAGCGATTGAAACAAAAAAAAAAAAGAGAAAAAGAAATCAGTGCAGATTACCAAACACAACCAGAAACACACAATCATATCTCGAATGAACAGTGAAAGATAGAGTGACAGTTGCCTCTTCTAACAAAAAAGAAAAAAAAAAAGAGGATAGGCTGGATCTTACGTACTTTCAAGACGAGATAAAGGGCGGGAGAAAAATAACATACCTATGCTCCTTAAAGAACTGATCCTCTCCAGTATGGAATAGTGTCGTGTGTTATCAACACCTTCTCAGAGTGAGTGAGCCTGCAGGCTCAGGGGGACGGAAGAGATCAGTCCCAGGCCACAGTGATCCTAATGATAATATAAAATCCTGGCTATTAAGAACGACTGAAAACACCGCGTTCGCTTTACCCTCTGGCACGCGAATGGAAGATCGTGTATAATTTACACGAGGAAAATCCCGGAGACAACAGCTCGAAATCTTACACTCGAACACAGTTCCCTGTCGGCACAACAGACGTGGCAGATACAGTAAAATATTAACAATGAAATCACTTGGTATATTAAATTGGGAGGGGGGGAAAAAAACACATTAAATATCTGAGATCTGAGACAATCATTTAACAGAGAGCCCGCAGTTATTCGAGACGCCATGGGGTGTGTGCACTGGGGGCGAGAGGGGGGGAAAAGAAGAAATTCATCACCAAAGTCTCGGTTTAATATCAGTAACATGTTTCAAGACCAACCAGGGATGGGTTCGTGGTTGGTTCCGCAGGCCTGTGAGCCATTGACCTCCAACGGCCTGGTCAACCAACGGAACAAGACATCATCATCATGACCTTGGCGTTAAGACGAGGTGTTAGGGGAGGGTGAACAATCTCTTATAATTACCTTTAAGACATTACACGAAGTGAATTATCATATAACTGGCGTATTTTACAATCGTGTTATCTCTGCCGTTGTAACTAGCACTTCTAATACTTATAATTGGTGCCTCTACTTATATACAACAGGCATTTCCACACTTACACCTCTAACCTATGTACTTATGAACTTGCAATATACCCATTCCTCGATTTCAATTTTCGTTTTCTTTGTAGCTACGACAGAAGCACCACTGGTAATGTACTTTGGGGAGGAAAGTCATTCTAACATAAGTCAAGCAACATTCAGTCGTGTCAAAGCATTTCCTCCCCTCGACAGTTAGTTAAAACTACAATATTGGCGGCCACCATCTACTCACATACGCGCTTAAATGAGTAATTTATCATTCCTGGACAGGCGTTTCTCGTTACTAACTAATCTAAATAAAAAGCAAATTAGTTACAATTATCATCGGCATAACTGAGGGTTCGGTTATGATCTACACTGGATGCAATCTTCCCTGAGCACTCTAGACGGATCATCGGAGAGTTCGGATGAGAAATCATACGGTACTTATCCCAACACAATTGATCGTCTGGTTAGAATGAGACCGATTACCGCTTCATCAGGCATGGTTTAAACGGGGAAAGTATATATATATATATATATATATATATATATATATATATATATATATATATATATATATATATATATATATATATATATCCCTGGGGATAGGGGAAAAAGAATACTTCCCACGTATTCCCTGCGTGTCGTAGAAGGCGACTAAAAGGAGAGGGAGCGGGTGGCTGGAAATCCTTCCCTCTCGTTTTTTTTTTCAATATTCCACAAGAAGGAACAGAGAAGGGGGCCAAGTGAGGATTTCCCTTAAAGGCTCAGTCCTCTGTTCTTAACGCTAGCTCGCTGACACGGGAAATGGCGAATTGTATGAAAAAAAAAAAAAAAAAAAAAAAAAAAAATATATATATATATATATATATATATATATATATATATATATATATATATATATATATATATATATACACGTTCTTGTACCACCTCGGTATAAGAATACATTTGTGCGACAACTCCAGGGTGAACATAAGTCTTCAGTGCGACCAAAAGTCGTATCTGAGAATCATCCATGGCTTCTACGACCTCCACAGAATGGTATTCAACTACCAAACGACGATACAAATCTACGACCCTCATAGGTTCATCCTAAACGACGGCACGACCCTTGGGCACGACGGTACGACCCTTGGTTATAACGGCCTAGCCTTTGATCTGGCACCTCAAGGCCCAGGTCGAGAAACCAAGGCACATTATCACCAAAGGTCGTACCATCGCGTTCAAAGGTCATAGCATCGTACCTAAGGGTAGTAAACGTCGCTCTTAAAGGTCATATCGTCGTGCTCAAAGATTCAATACTTACAAGTTACAAGTTGCTTCGACCACCTGGCTCTCGTGGCAACAAGTTGCTAACCCAGGTTGCCAAAGGCAACACACACGATTAGCAAGTCGATATGCACTGCTGCCATATCTACAAGTTGAACTCACGAATAGTTGAGCCCACAAGTAAGACCCAACGCAAATCGTTCATCCCACAAGCCAAGCCCACGAATATCTAAGTCCCACAAGCCTAAACCCACAAATTCCTGAACCACACAAACCATACCCACCAATCATTACACCACTCACGTTAAATCTCTCAAAGTCAAACCTACAAATCGTTAAACCCTTCAAGCCAAACCCACAAACCGGTTAACCCCATAGGTCAAACCCATAAATCATATAAATCCCAACAAGTCAAACCCACAAATCGTCAAACCTCACAAGCAGTCCACCCGAAAACCAGACCCAAAAGTCAATAAATCCACAAATCATTAAATCCACAAACTAAACTCACAAATACTCAAACCCAACGAGTCTGAAACCCCATTGTCATCACGGACCAATCCCTCCATCTGAACGATATGATGATGACGATGATGATGATGATGATGATGATGATGATGATGATGATGATGATGATGATGATGGCTACAACGACATCTGTCACATAATTTGCATCCTCTCTCCAGGGATAAAGTTTCATCCGTCCTCTTCCATCGTTTCAGTGGGTCACTTCACAAGGTGCTGACAATACGTGATAAAAACCCCTGGTGAATATATGCTGAAGTCCTCGGTGGTCTTCTACCCCTATGGTCCGTGCTAGGCCCAGGTGGATACATGCTGAAGTCTTCGGTGGTCTTCTACCCCTATGGTCCGTGCTAGGCCCAGGTGGATACATGCTGAAGTCTTCGGTGGTCTTCTACCCCTATGGTCCGTGCTAGGCCCAGGTGAATATATGCTGAAGTCTTCGGTGGTCTTCTACCGCTACGGTCCGTGCTAGGCCCAAGTGAATATATGCTGAAGTCTTCGGTGGTCTTCTACCCCTACGGTCCGTGCTGGGCCCAGGCTGCTGGGGTTGGGTCGTTGGTCGGTTAAGCTGTCGGAAGGCCACGGCGCGCAGGCCCACGTAACCCCCCCACAGCCTGGCTGGTCCAGTACACTTTGGAGGTACTTGTCCATTGCACTCTTGAACTTCTCCACTGTGCATCCCACAATGTTTATGATGATTGTAGGTCAAGTGGCGAAGAGTCTCGGAGCCTGGATGCTTTAAAATGTCATCTCATTTTGTGCATATCGCACTTTTAGATTTCAAAAGTAGTATCTTACAGAGTCTTCCAGAGTCTGCCTCGCGCCTGAATGAGTTATTTTCTTGGCGTAAGTTAGGAACCATACCTTCTAGGACTTACCATATACAGAGGATGATATACCTCTCCCGCCTACGCTCCGGGGAGTATAGCCTCAGTGATTTCAGCCGTTCTTTGGTATTTTAGTTCCTATACCAGTAGCTTGCACTGGGAACAGCCACTCCAACGAAGCGGTTGAGGAGGGAAACATGACGAATACTCATTAATACAATTGCAGATGAAGAGTAAATGGCTGCTGACTGCTATAGCTGTAGAATATTTTACAGTACACTCTATACACTGAAAAGTATCAAGTTATGCATATTTCTCCTACTTAAGTCTCCAACTGCTGTGGCCAATAAGCTTTGCCATGATGTCAACAGGCAATCGACCCCTAATAGTTCCTGTACATTCAAATCAAGACAAGCCTTTTGTGATAGCTATACAGCCCCGATTATCTATGCTTGTGGGAGCATAACTGAGCTAACAGAGGTTTAGATATGAGGAGCATACATCCTGCATCACAGGATAATAGCAGTGAGCTTTGATGAGTTCGATGTTATTTCCTTCGCACCCGCGGAACTCGAACTCCTTCACGACCTGTCTTAACCAACTCGAGCAAGACTGAAAAACTCTAGACCAAAGACACCCAACCTTTCCGGGTAAGGTCAAAAGCCTCGGCCACCATACCCAGGCATCACACAGTCGTAGTTGAGGGTTGCATCGTTGAGGTCGTACCACTGTTCGAGAGGGTGGTACTGCCATACTAGCAGGTCGTACCGACGTGCTCAATCATACCATCGTTCCAGAGGGTACAGTACCGTCTTTCTAGATGGTATAGTACCACTGTTGTAGAAGGTACAGTACCGTCCTCCTAGAGGGAATAGTACCAACGTTCTAGATGCTATAGTACCGTCGCTGTAAACAGTGTAGCAGCGTCGTTGTAGAGAGCGCAGTACCACCGTCGTAGAAGACATAACACCGCCGAACTCGAGGGCTGTACCGTCTTACCTCAAGGGGGCTAAAGATCCAGTCTGTGGAGTTTCACTCAGCCGTAACACTGTGACGAATGCATCTGGGATAACATCTCAACCGTGCTAGCGCTGTGAAATTACCAAAGAACATCCAACACGTCAAATGACCCACCCAGCACTGTCTTCTTCTTTTTTCCTCCCTCCTCCTCCTTCTCCTCCAGGTACTCCTCATCAGCTGCATACCTCTGTCTCGTCTCTCGTGCCACGGGGCGTTATGTAACCCCTCTGCCGGAGGAGCACTTGCCACTCTTCTTCCCCCCGAGAAGAGTGGATGGGTGACTCAGGAACTACGCGTGTATATAGCGACCTGTCGGAGGAGCGAACTCTTCGTTTGTACTTACGAAGAGAACATCAGGTATGGGGTTCTCTGAAAGGGCGCCGCCCCCGTGCCCATCGTAATATGAGTCCAAGAACGTTTAGCAGGTCCGTTGGTCTCTACAGGAGGTCCATCTCGGTACGATGAAGACCTTAGAACGTTAAGGCAATTGGCCTTCCCCATATGGGTGATTAACGGACCATCAACACCTGACGTTCGCGGCCTCGGGTTTAGAGTTGGGGTAGGTATGTAGGTAAACACTTGAGTCAGCTCTACCTACGTGCTTGTGAGTAATCATTAATCTTTTTCGGGGGAGGAAAATCAACGTAGCAATTGGCATAACTGTCACAGATCTGTCATTGAGTAAACGCGATTGGCCACAATGCATGGTTTAAGGGTCCCAAGTGGTTTCTGTGAAACACCCAGGCATGTTGTAGTGATTATATATATATATATATATATATATATATATATATATATATATATATATATATATATATATATATTCCTATGAGTCCACGGGAAAAATGAAACACGAAAAGTTCCCAAGTGCACTTTCGTGTAATAATCACACCATCAGGGGAGACACAAGAGAGAACTATAACAGTCAGTTGATATACATCGAAGAGACGAAGCTAGGACGCCATATGTGTGTGTGTGTGTGTGTGTGTGTGTGTGTGCGCGTGTGAACTTGAGATGTTTACATTACGACTATTAGATCCATAAATTTCCAAGGAGGCTCCGCACTGCTTGGTGTGTCCTGAGCTCGGGTTATACCGTTGTATGACTGTTTTGCATCAACAATATTTAGTACTGATGCATTCATAGCTTCCCTCCCGGTGTTAACCTGGCGCGCACTCTCTCTCTCTCTCTCTCTCTCTCTCTCTCTCTCTCTCTCTCTCTCTCTCTCTCTCTCTCTCTCTCTCTGTGAAAAGTAGTTCAAAACTCGCGATACCTCGATGCGATGATGTTTACCCCCCCCCCCCCCCCCCCCCCGAGAACGGCGGCACGATCCTCGAACACGACGCCGGTATGACCCTTGAGCACGACGTTACGACCCTTGGGTATGATGATTGACATGACATGACCTAACCCTTATGAGTCGGATCAACACAGTCCCGGCAATCGGCTTTGCCCAAGGGTCATTACACTCGGGCTTAACGACTGTACCGTTCGTTCTCACGGGATCAGGCCCAGCTGCCTCTTCTGGTGGAGAAATGTTCCGTCAAACTCGAGACACCATCAACTTTGCCCTATACCAGACGCCAGAAGTACACCGTCCATCTGGCAAAAACTTAGACGGCGAGGGGTCAAAACGGTTCAAACTAGGATGTGGCAAGGAGCGAAAGGCAAGATAATGCTCATCCCACTCTTCTCCTCCTCCTCCACCACACAAAGTTTAACATCATACTGTTGACCGGCCGTTTGCTCTGTCCAAAAGTGTAGAGAAAGTGACTTCCATTCGCTTGACATACCGAGCTGAGGACTGGCTAGGTTTTACTCCTTCCCTCTAGAACTGCTGCTGCTGCTGCTGCTGCTTCTCTTCCAGCCTCCCTAAAGGGAGTAAAATATTCTTTTTTCCCTCTTCGAGTTCGTCTTCAGGTAAAAACTGCTCTCTTCATGGGAAATTCTCGAGTTCAATGTCTGCCCCACCAAGTCTCTTTTCGAGTCAAAGCTCACAATGCTCTCTGCTTCAATCATCACCATTTTCTATAACCTTGCAAGTGATGCTGGGGGGGTAACATCAGTATCACTAGCATTGCCGAGCCAATTTTCCATAAGAAATTTAACTGTTAGGCATTACATACCTTGCTATTGTCGTGCAACATTTCCAAAACTTGTTCCCTAATTGAGGCAGACGCGTCTGCTTTCTATCATAACATGGTTTTTGAGACCGTTCCACACGTCCGAAGTGCAGGAGCTGTGACGAAACGCTTTAAAAAGAAAAAAAAATGACATACTAAAGACGCGTCTGGTTCTCTCTAGATCAGCACCCAACTTGCACAAATTACCCCAAATTTCTACAATTTACGTATAACAAGGACGCTGTAAATTCCACGAGAAATCACGCTTAACAAGTCTTAATGTATCTAAATTCATTTGGTTAAAACAACCCAGGAAAAAGGTCTCAGAATATACCAAATGCTTATGTCAGGGTCACAGAATATATTCAGCTGGGTATTATTTAAACATCACTAAGAAGAAAAAAAAAAAACCGACGAAATAGACAAGTTGACGATTCATTTAACTCTTTGAATTATTACCTGACTGGGATTATTAAACGTTTCTAGCGCAACCTCTGAGGCTGTCTCATCATAATGAAACATGGCGGTTGAATCTTTTTAACAAATGATTTGTATAAATGCCGCTGGTCTGACCCGAGCCGGTCGGGGGGGCTGGCGGCGGCCAGTGTGGCTGGCGGCGGCGGCGGCACGCTCCCGGAGCCATCGTCGTGACCAGTATAATAACCCCGGACAACTTGGCGAGTCCCCCGCGGCCTCTCGCCTCTCCCCACCCGACTCTTCATTAAACTCGCCCTCAGACACACTGCCCGCCGCCGGTATTAACATTCAGCGGGCACATTCAACGTCGATTTTGCAACATCAGCTTGGGCGACGCGTTGCACATTCGGCCACATTTCTCCCGTGCACCTGGGTCTGCAGCAAGGGGGGGCATGGATGCCAACTAGGCAATTCTTCCACTCGCCTTGATGCCGACTAGTCTCTCTCTCTCTCGTGCGGAGTTGAAGTTCAGATAAACACAACGTTGTGCCTTTTTCTAAAGCTAAGCCTGCCATTGCTCAATGCACTGTTGATCACTAGGCGTGTAAGTTTTACCAAGACTAATGCCTCGCATTTCGTAAGTATATCTGTTACTCTTATATCGACACTTATTTCGTGTGATGATGAGGATCATAATTAGAGGCATTTTATACTACATTCGGAATCTCTTTATGTTATAACTTAAGCAGAATAATATTTCATCTGACATTTCATTACTGTTAAAACCTGTCTCTCTAACTTTCACAGTTTTTGCTCGTCAAACACACACACACTCACTCACTCACTTTCGCCACGACCTTACCAGAATATTATATAAAAGTTGTTCCACTGCCCTTCCCAACACGACCGACCTGTCTTTCCCTCCACGACGCCTGGCAACGACACGCGAGCTATATATATATATATATATATATATATATATATATATATATATATATATATATATATATATATATATATATATATATGTGTGTGTGTGTGTGTGTGTGTGTGTGTGTGTCGTTACTACACCATATCGCCCCTCTCGCTTCCACACCATTGTCGCCCTATAATATATACGTCCGTGTTTCCCTTATAATGACTTACTTCCTCCTTCCAATCCCATATTACCGACTCCTCGTCATCTTTTCTCGGTCACTAAAGGTCGGCCCGCCAACTACACCCACACACACACCCCCTATTCTAATTTATGGTCCATAGGAACGAGGCTGAATGTATGTGTGTGTGTGTGTGTGTGTGTGTGGTGTGTGTGTGTGTGTGTGTGTGTGTGTGTGTGTGTGTGTATTTCTACAGGTCGTTTGATGCGATAGGATAGCTATGATGTTCCCCATGACTTACAGGTCTGAGACATGAAGGCGAGACGTTGCTATTTAGTGGTCAGTGTGCGAGAATAATCATTAAGATGCTATCATCCATGACTAAGTGTGACAGCCCAATCATAACGCTACAATTCGTGGTGGATAAGAGAGGATAGTAATGAGACTAGGCTGTTGCCATCCGTTGCTAACAGGATAGTCGGAATTCCAACTTGGATAGATATAAGATACTGCTATTCGTGGCTAGTATGATAGTCACTTGGCTAAGATGATCCTATTCGTGGATAGTATGATAGTCACTTGGCTAAGATGCTCCTATCGTGGCTAGTATGATAGTCACTAGGCTAAGATGATCCTATTCGTGGATAGTATGACAGCCACCAGGCTAAGATGATCCTATTCGTGGATAGTATGACAGCCACCAGGCTAAGATGATCCTATTCGTGGCTAGTATGATAGCCACCAGGCTAAGATCCTCCTATCGTGGCTAGTATAATAGCCACTAGGCTAAGATACTCCTATCCGTGGCTAGTATCATGCAAAAGTCTACCTAATACTAAACCATACCCAGACATTTTTCTTCTTAGTAATAGCGTCCTCGAACAACCGTTAAAGAAAGGGGGAAAAAAATTAACCAATTGGAAGCTCGCAACACATCACCAGACTATAAATATCTCCCTAAACAGCAACAAAACCCCGGTTGTAAACAGCCACTTTTATCAGTTATGACCCACTGAGGATGGACTTTGTGTTCATGAATAAAACATACAATACAGACGAAAGACATTGAAAGACCAATAATATATGGTGCCCATAAAACCAGCATATCCGGGAGAGGAAGAGACTCATTACCCAAAGACGAGAAAAATAATACACCCCACATGCGAAAGGGCTTTCCCGTGATGGGACTGTGTTACGTCATACACACACACGGTATGTTCACCAGCGTCGACTACGTAATGTGATTTGCCAAGAAATATAAAAGAAACATACATATACAAAATGTATCATACTTTAAGCTATATGAAAACGAGTATATAACCTAACCGTATATATATATATATATATATATATATATATATATATATATATATATATATATATATATATATAAAGAGGTTACAGTGATGTGCGAGATCTAGTACATGAATAAAACCACGTTACTGGTCCAGACTCCGTCTTGGTTTGGTTACGTCACGGATGGAAAGTTAGCTTTAGCGAAGCTGTATCCTCGTCTTCGGACGAAATGGAGTACAATTTTATCGTAGCGCTTCTTGCTAAAAAATAAAAAAGGCCACTATTTCCCTACTACTTATTGTAGCGCAGTCTTCATCCAGCAGGAGCCCCGAAGAACAGATTCTTGGTTTACATATATATATATATATATATATATATATATATATATATATATATATATATATATATATATATATATATATATATCTTTCTTTTCTTTCAAACGATTCGCCATTTCCCGCATTAGCGAGGTAGCGTTAAGAACAGAGGACTGGGCCTTTGAGGGAATACCCTCACCTGGCCCAATTCTCTGTTCCTTCTTTTGGAAAATTAAAAAAAAAAAAAAACGAGAGGGGAGGATTTCCAGCCCCCCGCTCCCTTCCCTTTTAGTCGCCTTCTACGACACGCAGGGAATACGTGGGAAGTATTCTTTCTCCCCTATCCCCAGGGATAATATATATATATATATATATATATATATATATATATATATATATATATATATATATATATATATATATATTTTTTTTTTTTAAACTATTCGCCATTTCCCACGTTAGTGAGGTAGCGTTAGGAACAGAGGACTGGGCCTTTTTTGGAATATCCTCACCTGGCCCCCCTGTTCCTTCTTTTGGAAAATTAAAAAAAAACGAGAGGGGAGGATTTCCAGCCCCCCGCTCCCTCCCCTTTTAGTCGCCTTCTACGACACGCAGGGAATACGTGGGAAGTATTCTCAATCCCCTATCCCCATATATATATATATATATATATATATATATATATATATATATATATATATATATATATATATATGAGAGTTGGCGTGAGCGAGTATCAGAAATCTTTCAAGAGAATAAAATGTTTTGAAAGGTTTATAGTGTGCGAAAAACAAGAGAACAAATGAGAACATCAGCGAAGAGAGAAAATGGGGAAGAGGTAACAGGCAGTGACGAAGAGAGGGGAGAGAGAGAGAGAGAGAGAGAGAGAGAGAGAGAGAGAGAGAGAGAGAGTATTTTGAAAGACTGTTAAAATGTGCCCTTCTGGTCAGCTGAGGTTGGGTGGGGAGAGAGAGAGAGAGAGAGAGAGAGAGAGAGAGAGAGAGAGAGAGAGAGAGAGAGAGAGAGAGAGAGAGAGTCACCCTGCCACCAGGCTAACCTCAGCCATTACCACCACTACCACCAACAACAGTTCCACCCACGAACCTTTATCTCCCCCTTCTCCCCCAAATCTTAATTACATATTTATCCCCTCATCTCTCCCCTCCCCTAGCGCTGCATTTACCCAGGCCTATCTCTGCTTTCATCAACGTTATGTCCTTCAGCCTAACGTAGCCCTAACCCCAAGCCTTCAAGCTCCCTCATCATCTTCCCATCCTCTTCTCCCTCATCATCTTCCCATCCTCTTCTCCCTCATCATCTTCCCATCCTCTTCTCCCTCATCATCTTCCCATCCTCTTCTCATCCTCTTCTCCCTCATTTTCTCCTCATGTTCTCTTCCTCAGTACCAGCTCAGGTCCGCGAAAACGACCTTGTTCTGTGATGAACAAGCAAGTTCTAATTATTCTTAGGGAGTTCGACTTAACGCTACTAGGTTGTGTGGGGGGACAACAGAAAACGAGGTATCTTACAAGAACAATTTTCTTCCCTTATCAGATAACAATTTTCTTCCCTTATCAGATAAGATAATCGTGTAGATAACGGAGGAAATTCTTATTCTCTAAAATTACATTTTTTTCTGAAGTTGACGCTAACCTCATCATCCTGTGGGTCTGTAGTCTTCCCGGCCTTAAAGAATACTAAATAAATAATCTTTTTCGTACCAATAGGGTGAAAATGCTCGACGACTTATAGAAAACGGGAACCCATGAGTAAAAAAATAAGTGTGAATGCTTCAATTGAATCGATCACTTTATTGCTTGTTATTAATACAGACTTACCATTACCATCCCATTGAGCACGACTGTACGACCTTTCACCATAATGGTACGACCCTTGGGTATGATAGGCCTGACCTCTGACCTGACGCGAAAAGGATCGGAGATCACACCATCGTATCTCATGAGCGTTACCATCGTATTCTGATGAGAAGTCGTACCGTCGTATGCAAGAGTCGTAACGTCGTATTCCAAAGTCGTACCGTCGTACTCCAGAGTCGTACCGTCGTATTCAAGAGTTGTATCGTCGTATTCCAAAGTCGTACCGTCGCATGCAAGAGTCATACCGTCGTATGCAAGAGTCTTACCGTCGTAATCCAAAGTCGTTACCGTCGTACTCCAAAGTCGTACCGTCGTATCCCAAAGTCGTACCGTCGTATCCCAAAGTCGTACCGTCGTATCCGAAAGTCGTACCGTCGTATCCCAAAGTCGTACCGTCGTATCCCAAAGTCGTACCGTCGTATTCTAAAGTCGTACCGTCCATGAGGAACAGAAGACTGCTATAAAGCGAATCACATGCTCTTAAAAAGCCTCAACAAATCTCAAAGAATTCCTCACACTTCAGGACTAGAATACTTCAACACCTCGAAATCCAACAGCCTAATTAACATTTAGACCCTCATCTTTTCCCACAGAGAAGTTTCTACGTAACTAAATCAACTTCCCTGGTACAATTCCTGGCTAAGGATGCCTTTGATGAGACTTGTACTGCCTTTGACGAGCCTAAAGACAGAGGGCAGCTGCCTGTGTCCTGGACATTTGTGTGCTCTTGGAGGTGGACAGCTGCTCAACCCACGCACAGATGCCCTAGCCTTCACAATTATCCCCCATCTGTCTCTCCTGTTGAGGGAGTATTTTGGTTTGGTTTGGGTTGAGTTGGGCTGGGGTAAGGAAGCGTGTGTGTGTGTGTGTGTGTGTGTGTGTGTGTGTGTGTGTGTGTGTGTGTGTGTGTGTGTGTGTAACGATTTTTCTCGATTCTACAATTTTCCATAAAACAGACGTAACAAACACCGTCATATGGGGAGACAGCGGGAGAGACCAGAACAAAGGAATTCCATCATCGACACCCATCACAAGACGCGAAGACGAAGACCCTTGTGTACCACGACACGACCGTCGTCGGCAGGAGGACCTGTGGGGTGTTCTGCATGACGAAGGGAACAGTCCCATAGCCTCCCGTCTTGCACAGATGATTTACGTCGTCACAACTTAACATCTTTATTACGCGACTCTCTACTGAACCTCATCACCTTCCTCGTCCCCTTCTGACCACACCAAAGACCAAATCTTGACCTGATCAACTCGTCTGAGATGGTGGGAAATAAAGTCTTTCTTTTCTCTTAAACTAGACATTAGGAGGGAAGAGCTTTCTCCTCTCTCTCTCTCTCTCTCTCTCTCTCTCTCTCTCTCTCTCTCTCTCTCTCTCTCTCTCTCTCTCTCTCTCTCTCTCTCTCTCTCTCTCTCTCTCTCTCTTGACAACCACTCCAGAAGACCATCTTGCCTCCCTCCAACACGCCCGGATCTGGAGACCATAAAATGTCACTCAGAGCCAAGCCATTTGACCAAAATGTTCTTCTTACTCTACTCCCCGCTCCTCCTTCCCTCCCTTTCTTCTTACTACCGAATCACCACACGCCAATCCTACTCCCTTGAGACTCCAGGTAAAAATTTTGACCTTCTCTAATACTTCCCCTAACATCCCTAGCCTTACGAAATATCACACAGAACCAGAACAACATTGAACCATCTAACGTATACTTTACCAGCCAGCCATTTTCCAGTGGCCTGGGTGAAACGAGGAACAAAGGACAGACTCTCTTACATCAACCACTTTATTGAAACAGGAGTCGCAGTTTGGGGGCGGGGGAACCAGGAGTGGGGGCGACGGTTCCCTGCATCCGTCATCATTGTGAGAAGGACAGAGTAATTACAGTGTAATTACAGCCAGACCAGCCAGTTTCCCTTAGAGGCCCATCGGTCGGCCATAGAGCACCTGACGCAGACCACGATACAAGGCCTTACGGAGTTCCTCTGAATATTCATAAATAGTTTTGAATACATTTCATACACTCGAGTGAGGATCGAACTCTTGACTTCCATGCATGGTTGCCTCTGAGGACACTTCCAGGGGATCCCGGCATGTTTCCGTGGAAAGGAAACTTGGAGTGAACTTCTTGGGGGTAAACTGGATCTGTGTGGTATATGGGGGG
>NC_092286.1:12558235-12615735 GCF_036320965.1 Panulirus ornatus
TCTCTAACCCGCTTCAATCTCTTCTTACCAAACCTCCTGTTACCTTCTGCAGACCAGAGAGAGAAAGTCCCTCCATTCACTGACGACCATACAAACACATCAGAGCACCCTGACACTCGTCAAACAAACATGAACATTAATGCAACGTTGTATCGTACAATTAGAATATTTGCTCACTTAAAACAACAGGTCTGCATCCCTGCAGAAAATCAATGGTCATCCTCTTAACCTCTGACGGACAAGAATTTAAACAGCACCTACCACTCCCTTTCTTCCAGCTTCTGAATGGTCAATCACCCCCACTCAACAAAGCTTCACATACGACACAAACATGATATTCATCCCCCACATCCTACTCCCCGCAACACAAGAATGACTAAAAGACAAATCAAATTCCCTTAGGACACTGTTACCAAGACCCGCTTTGGACGATAATATGAACGAACCCCTTAGGATCCTACACAAACAGTTCATCTACTCCTACCCAAAACCACGTCTCACCTGCCAGGTCAAATGCAAATGCAAACCACACACACACACAAAAAAAGAGTATTGAGAGCAATCATTAGCTGTCTAGCAACCACAGACATTCATCATCTGCACAACGAAACATAAATACTTCCAATACAATCTCACCTCATTATTCTCAGCTCATTGCAGATGCACTAGACTCTTTTGCACAGAAACCGCTTCAAAAGCACGTCAGCAAGTTGCCCCCGACTGGAAATAAAAAGCTTACTGTGCTTCAGGCTTCAACAACCTACAATTACAGATCCTCCCTCCTCCAACAAATATGACGGTGACAAAACAAATACACATCTTTGATGACTCGACAAGCACCTAAACAAACTCTCCCACCTAACCCAAGTGCTAAAAACTCGACTTCACCCGTTTGAAACGACACTCCCTAGACATGTACGAGTTATGCATCTTCCCCATTGGCGTTCTAGACACTACCCAAATTTCTCTCTCTCTCTCTCTCTCTCTCTCTCTCTCTCTCTCTCTCTCTCTCTCTCTCTCTCTCTCTCTCTCCGATGAAAGATGGAACTTTCATGGTAAAGACCTCAGTTGTCCGTCCCCCCCGCGCCTCCCGTTACACAAATATACACATTATCATAACATCACCACACTTAACCTATAGTCCCATCCGGTGGACGTGGCGAACTTCCTGAGCGCGGCCAGAGCCCCATGAAAGGGGGATCTTGAGACAGAAAGGTAAGCTAACGTGGAGTCCAAACGTCTTTTACTTCACAGTTTCTGAACCACTGCACGCATGTGAGCGCAGTCACATTCATGATACAGAATGTGAAAAGTAAATGACAATTATTGGGAGACAAAAATCTTATTTATTGTTTTCTCAGCCTTAATACATCATCAACATACTGTAAACAGAGGTAGACATAGTAGGAGCTGGTGTTAAGAGACTGCATCCTACTTACTCAGAGCGACTGACTAAGGTCTTTCGCTACTCAAAGAGCACTCAGGACAGTGGTGAACAGATGATAGGAGACTTGACAGTGCTGGAGGACAGTTATAATATCCTGGGTTCTTAATCTAATTAAGACAGAAACAGGTTATAAAGCAGGAGGCACCTCTCCACCCACCGACCAACCACTCCCTCAGGCCAAACAGCTGGTTGGAAAACAGCTTATCAGAAGACCCCAACTGGTATGACGAGGGTATACAACCACGGGCATTTTATAGGGAAGTGTGAATGGGTATCGCATTTCAGTCTTATGCTGAAGGTGAAGTTTATTTCAGTAAATGAGTAAACAAGTGTGAGCGAGGAGGATAAAAAGTCTCCTCTGGATACAAAGCTGACGTCTTCAGCAGCCGCAGGGAACTGGTTGGAGATAATGAGTCAAAATTCGTAACTAATTAACACAAGCGAAAGGAGATCTGATGCTCTCTGGATAGATGGATCCTTTTTGCCAGTCTCTCATCTCTTAACCTGACTCTTGCTGCCCTGCCACCATCTGTTTGCTTGGCGCAACTTTCCTGCCACCATCTGTTAACGTGGATCCACTTTCCTGCCCCCACTGGTGAAGCAGCGTCCCCGCTTCCCTGCCAACAACAGTGGACATGCGACCATCAGTGTCCCTCCCCGCCTGGTTTCCTGCCACCATATGTAAGGCTAACCCAGTGCCTTCCGACTGCCATTTTGACTCCCTTGCGTGCCACCGTCTGTAACCTGGCTTCTGTTCCCCTTGTCTCCATCTGTGACCCTCCTCCTCCTCCAAACCCTTCAATCTGTGACCCCTTACGTCTCACCATCTGCAGGGCTGGGGCCTGTTCCCTCGCCAGAACCTGGGGGTCTATCCCCAACTTTCTTGCCCACCATCTGTGACCTCCTTTCTTACCAACCATCCAACCCCCTTGCCCCCCCCCCCCCCTCATCATCTGTGACATACCTTGATCTCACAGTCTTTAAGACCCTCCCTTGCCAAAATCTCCAGCCCTCTTTCCCCCCATCCCCATCTGTGACATACCTCGATCCTACAGTCTTTAAGACCCTCCCTTACCGGACTGTGGGATCCCAAGCCCTCTTAACCATTGGCATAGTAATCCTCCTCCCACGCACTCCAATACTACCTCTCACATACGCCAAACCCATCTCATCCACGTAGCTAAACGCCACTTCTTACATAATCCTCATCTCACATTTACACCAACCCCATTTCTATTGTATCCTAACCTCCATTTCCCATGAACACCTCAAGCCCATCTCCTACTGCCCACCAAACCCCCATCTCTCATTTACCTCAACTATATCTTGCACGTACCCTCAAACCCCCACGTGAACCCAATTCCATCATCCACCAACCTCATCTCCCACGTAACCCCCACGTATAGATAAGCATCTTAATCATGTCTCGGGGCTTTCACCACCGGCTCACACCTCCCACGGCCCCGCCCATGGTTGAGGTACAAATTCATCAAGTCTTTACCTACAGAGGCGGGCCCCACTTGAGCCACAAGTCTAATATGAAGCAAAGACCGACGCCATAAATAACATATGTTGAGAGAGAGAGAGAGAGAGAGAGAGAGAGAGAGAGAGAGAGAGAGAGAGAGAGAGAGAGTACTCTTTTTTTTTCTTTTACTAGATGCGTCTTCTCACGCTTGTGCTGTCCAACCTATCAAACATACACTACTAAACCTACACACTACGAACTAACCAACCAACCAACCAACCAACAACCATTCATACAACTACACTACCACCCGTATCAGTCACCTCTCCTACTACCACCACTCCACCACCACCACCACCACCGTCTACACAAGTGACCCATACCACTACCCACACACACATACACACATCTCTACCTACACACTACCAAGCTGGCCGTCACCATAGGTGCTGCCCACTGGACCAGCCTGGCCAAGCTCTTAAGACATCATAAATCTGGAGAATAACACACACCACATCATAAACCATTTGCGATTTGAAAAATACGTCCTCCAGACCCCATAAGCCCGTCAGATTCCATCGCCTTCAGTAGACATATGGAGCCTTTAAGTTCACCATATTCCAGGCTTCCAGTAGATAGACTGGAGCTTTCACTTTCACCATATTCCACGCCTTCAGTAGACAGATGGAGCCTTTTCAACTCTGCAAAATTCCAGGCTTACAGTAGACTGACCGGAGCCTTCACTTCCACCATATTCCAGGCCTTCAATAGACAGATGGAGCCTTTATAAGTCCATCATATTCCAGGTTTCCAGTAGATAGATGGAGCCTTTTCAACTCCACCATATTTCAGGCTTCCAGTATACAGACTGGAGCCTTCACGTACACCATATTCCAGGCTTCCAGTATACAGACTGGAGCCTTCACGTACACCATATCCCAGGCTTCCAGTCGTCAGATGGGGCCTTTTCAACTCCACCATATTCCAGGTATCCAGTAGACAGACCGGAGCCTTCATTTCCACAGTATTCCAGGCCTTCAGTGGACAGATAGAACCTCTTTTAAGTCCACCATATTCCAAGCTACCAGCACACACATGGCGCCTCTTCTCTCTCTCTCTCTCTCTCTCTCTCTCTCTCTCTCTCTCTCTCTCTCTCTCTCTCTCTCTCTCTCTCTCTCTCACAGAGCCCCCAGCATACTCACTCACTCAGACAATACCAGTCACGGCGACGGAGGCAAGATAATAGGTTGCAAGAGAGCCCACGGAAGCACATCAGTTAGACGAGAAGAGCAAACACCGCTTGTCAGGGGCTATCATAAACCAGGCGCCACAGGCAGGAGCAGCCCATCATCTGTGTAGCCACAACCAATGTCCACAGTCAATAACGGAACCTACGCTCGAAAAATCGACCAGGACAAAAAAAGAAAAGAAGAAAGCCGCAATAAAACCCGGCCAGTTTACCGCTCCCAGGCGCTGGCCTCATATAGCTAGTTACCCCTCCCGGGTGCTGGCCTCATCTCCATGCCGGCAGACCCTCAACTTTTACAGCTCTAATTTACGCAAAACAAACACCAACACACGCGCCTCACCACCACCACCACCACCGTCGACTGAACGAACCTGGCTCGGCTCACGTTCTCCTGGGGTTCCGGTCGCCGGTGGAGGAGCCCCTCGACGGCTGGAGAGAGAGAGAGAGAGAGAGAGAGAGAGAGAGAGAGAGAGAGAGAGAGAGAGAGAGAGAGAGAGAGAGAGAGGAGTCATGTGGTAAATGTAAAGTTTCGCCTTACGGCGCGCGGCAACAGCATCGTGGAAGGTGATGTTCGAGTGCATTTGCAGCAGTCACCATGAAAAAAAAAAAATATTCCTCTAAAAGTTCTGAAGCAAAAAATCTATTTTCCTGAGAAAAAAAAAGTACCATAAATGGCAGATCATAGTTGGTCAAGGTATTTTTCAGCTCCAAAAAAAAACTTTCCAACTTTGAAATATAACATATTCAATACCTTGACATAATCGTGGAAAATATATCACAATCATTCAGTTACTGATGAGGTATCTCCTCCGGCAGGTAACCTGTGATCTCCACTCTGCCATACGGAGATTCTCGGTCTCCAGAGGAACTGGGGAGACTTCAGAACCTGGTGCTCCTTTGCCCACTCAGGAGCGTCGCTGGATTCGTGAGGTGGAGAAGGATTCGGGAGACGGGACTGGCTCTGCCTCACGGAGTCTCTGTCTCTCGTTCCAGTCGTCATCCTCCTCCCATGTCTGGAATCGGATTACTGCTAGACGGGGCACTCGACGGAGGGCTTCCTCCCCACCCTGACCCCCGCCTCCCTGACCTGCTCGTTCATGGTGGACAGGGCCAGAGCTTCCTCCTTTGAGGCACTTCCACATCCCCTGCAGGAGGCAGTGCAGGCTAACGAGGGCTAACATCAACACTTCAGGATGCAGGCTGTCCTGTGACATCCCTATGGAGAGCTACTCATGACGGCATCTTGGAGAATGAGGCAGCAGATGGTCTTGCCATGACCGGCTGTTGTAACAGAACAAGGCCACACCTGACTCCATTGTTCCTCGAACACTTCTACAACTCAGGACCCAAAAAAGTCGCCGCAAGCAGAGAGAAAAGCTCGGGAAGCAGCCATCCCCCAGGACTCCCCCCGCCCATCTGGTACGATACCCTCCGTCAACTCCCTGACCTCTCGTATGTCTATGGGAAAAGGGTCATGGAAAAGGGACGTGATTTCTGCCCGTATCATCATTGGATACGACTTTGCTAAGGAGATCAGAGCATCCCCGCTTCCCTTCCTCCGAGCAACGCTTTGTGCATTATGCTAAAGACCCGACAGCCGCACCCTTGTCTTCTGCCTTCTAAGATGTCCTCCTCCCCACACACACACACCACTTCCGTGACGCCTGCTGGCCCATCACTCCACGACTCCCTGACGATGACCCTCCCCATACTGGCCCGATATTACGAAAACAATACTGATGGTGCGTTGAAGGAATGTCCTTCCTTCCTTCCTTCCTTCGGCTTTAGTAAGCCCCAGTGTTATATGTACTCGTGAGACTTGGTAGATGCTTCTGGTAGTATTGTACAGGGGTACCTAATGACAGCACTAGGATCCCGGTTCCTCTATCAAGGACTAAAGTACTGAAATTGAGGGAAGAGCAGCGGTGACTGTGCATGGGACGGACATGGGGGAGGCTGAGCCGAGGAGGAGGAGGAGGAAGAGGAGGTGCGCATGTGGCAGCGTAGGGGCGGGCTGGCCCACTGAGTGACAAACGAGGCTGGAGAAAGGACGTTACCCTGCAGGGGCGGCCTCTACAGCGCCCCCCGCAGGGACCAGCTGGTCGTCCAGCCTGATGGGGATGGAGGTGGTGGATGTCGACCAGCCTGGGTGATGGTGGTGGTGGTGGCGGCGGCCGGTCAGTCGGTCGGACGGTCCCTGTACGTACAGACACACCTGTGGAGCGGCCTCTCACGTAACACTCTCCTGGTCAGGTCTGAACTCAGGGCCGATTATATTAATGGATGTAGATATCACAGATATCAACCACCCAACCCCATCCCACCCCCTTTTAATACTCTCTCTCTCTCTCTCTCTCTCTCTCTCTCTCTCTCTCTCTCTCTCTCTCTCTCTCTCTCTCTCTCTCTCTCTCTCTCCCTACCTTATTCTAACCCCTCCTCCTCCTCCTGCGTCCGTCTTCTCGCGCACGTAACTCCCACACGGCTCCTTCGTCACCAAAATCCATACTGCCGGATAACTCCATACAACGAAACGCCTCAATCACTTCACTACGCCCCCACTCGTTAATAGGTCAACTCGAACACGGACTTCCAAAGTGTACATAAACACTCCTGGTCTCTAAAGTGTACACATATATATATACTCCTGGTCTCTAAAGTGTACACATATATATACTCCTGGTCTCTAAAGTGTACACATATATATATATATTCCTGGTCTCTAAAGTGTACGCATATATACTCCTGGTCTCTAAAGTGTACACATATTTATACTCCTGGTCTCTAAAGTGTACATATATATATATATATATATATATATATATATATATATATATATATATATATATATATATATATATATATATACTCCTGGTCTCTAAAGTGTACACATATATATACTCTTGGTCTCTAAAGTGTACACTTACATACTCCTGGTCTCTAAAGTGTACATATATATACTCCTGGTCTCTAAAGTGTACACATACATACTACTGGTCTCTAAAGTGTACATATATTTATACTCCTGGTCTCTAAAGTGTACACATATATATACTCCTGGTCTCTAAAGTGTACACTTACATACTCCTGGTCTCTAAAGTGTACACTTACATACTCCTGGTCTCTAAAGTGTACTTACATACTCCCGGTCTCTAAAGTGCACACATATATACTCATGGTCTCTTAAAGTTTAAGGTTCCCATCTCAGGCCATCATCTGAAGACCAGATGTATTACCTAACAGGATCTTACCTGTTCCCGTCTACCTCACCTGATGCTCGAGGCCACCTTGATCTTCAACTCACTCACCTGTTCCCATCTACCACAAGTGAGGAAACCCACTGATCTACAACTCACCTGACAGCAACTGTGATTATTTCTCTTTCCTTCCTATCATTCATCGTGAACTCGACTGGGGTCCCCGAGCCGAACCTTCGATCCACTTACCTGTAGAGGGAAAAAAAATATATACAAGTTACACAACAATTTCAGTGTCCGAGAAAGAAGACATAAAAAGTGTTACATATCTTTAGATGAATTTACAGAATACTGTCTTTCTTTTCCTATACACCTTCCCACATAAACCTATTCCCCCAGATGTCTTTTACCCCTTCCCAACACACCCTTCCTTCTCCCCGAGATACCTCTCCCCCCCTCCCCAGACACATGTTTTCCTCCCCAACACATCCATTCCCCAGATAACCCCTACTGTTTCCCAGTGACCCCCATTTCTTCTCCCAAGAAATCTTTTCCCCCCCATCTCTATTTGTAATGGAGAGCCTTCCGCTTCACTATCCTGTCTCCATCTACAGTGGTGGGTGCCGAAGAGCCTTCTGCTTCACTGTATTGTCTCCATCTGTAGTGGTGGTGGTTGGGGAAGAGCCCTCTGCTTCACTGTCCTGTCTCCATTATAGTGATAAGAGGGGAGGAACCTTCCGCTTCCCTATCCTGTCTCCATCTATAGTGGTGAGAGGAGAGGAGCCTTCTCCTTTACTATCCTGTCTCCATCTCACATGACATTACATACAGAGCATATTATTCCTCTTCTCCGTGAGATTACCCCGCTATGGTCTCCTGTTATCTCTCCTGCCCTTGTATCTCTTCCTTCTTCCCTCCAAAACACCTCTTCTCCCCTCCTCCTCCTCCTCCCCAAGACGCCTTACCGCCCAACCTCAACCAGACACTTCCTCTCTCCCCCCTACTAAAGACATCTCTTCCCCCTCCCAAATCAAAATAAGAAGCCCCTACTTCCCCCAACATTCCCCACTCACCAAGCCAGAGACCTGCAAAGGAGGAGGAGGAGGAGCCCTCCCTTCCTCCAACACTCCACCCCCCCAGATAAGGACCTGAGGAGGAGGAGGAGGAGGAGCCACCCACCCCCCAATCACCACCACCACGCCGCCTCCACCTGCTCCACCACAACAGGACGCCTCAGCCAAGGGCGCCCAGGGTCTGCTAATGGCTTTGATAAACCCAACAAACATTATAAAACCAGAGGGCGTGTGTAGTGTGACCGGGCCGGCCCAGGGGGCGCTGGGACGGCCGGACTGGGTTGTAAAATCCCTCAACTCTGCGTTTGCCAATTAGCGCCGCCAGCCGCAGAAAAGACGGAGGATGTGTGTTGCTGCGCATTTCCCCGCGCCAGCGGACGAACTGAAAGTCGGGCCTCTCGATGACTTGCGACAGGTACTGATGGATATCGCAGGCTCACTGATTCGTTACGTCTACTCCTACGTATCTCAATCCTCCAGGACACTGTTGTATACTAGACCTAGCCAATAAGTGTGATAATGAATGGACGCAAAATAATAGTAGAAGAAGAGGGCGAGAGGAGGAGGTAGGGAGAGAGAGAGAGAGAGAGAGAGAGAGAGAGAGAGAGAGAGAGAGAGAGAGAGAGAGAGAGAGAGAGGGGAGGAGGGAGAGAGAGATGAACATGATGATGGTGGTGATGGTGGCTCAACCATCTACCGAAAACGATAGAGAATCCATCATCTCGGCCCGTGATGGATTGTCTGCCACCACCCCTGCCCGTCCAACATACCGACACGCATCTCCAGAGCAGAATTGCTATTTAGAAAATCAATTAGACCCAAGGAAGGGTTCCATCGTCGTGTTCATGGATCGAACCCCAGCAGCCCAGGTCCGTCTGTACGGACCAGCTTATATCGATCCTTCACTTATGAGTCACCCTAACCTCCCACACTTTACTAACCCTCTCCACACATCCTCCATCGGCTTAAACCGACCTCCATCTATTTGTCTATACCTTATCCTCTTCCCTATGATACACTTTAAACGATTCAGGTACACCATAAACGCTATAAACGCCCCTTTGACACACGCGTTATCTTACTAAGGTGCCGACTACGTCGTATTTACAGACGGTAAACGAGAGGTTTAAATGAACCTTATATCAAATCGTATGACTTTAATGTTTACCGTCAAAACATGACCGATTTTGAACAGTCGGGGGAGAGAAAAAAAAAAAAAAACAAGAGTTAAAATTATATATCTCACAATAAAAACTAATATATACAGTATAAACTTCAATTAACTCATAATGACGTAGCTACAGCTTAAACTTGAAATAAGTATAGTATTAAAAGAAATTAGCTTCGGTTCTTTCTCTCTCTTTACATAAACACATTAGACAAAATGCATTGCATGGCATTAGCCAGGTGAGCTAAACAATATAGCTGAGGCACTTCCACCACACCGACTAAAAATGTATTTATTTAGGCTGGTCCCAGACCCAGCTGTGGGGGTAGAAGACCTCCGAAACCATCGTAAGGTATACGTAAGGTAAGGCAAGGTTTCAGACCCATTGTTGGGGGTAGAAGACCTCCAAAACCATCGTAAGGTATATGTAAGGTAAGGTAAGGTCCCAGACCCAGTTGTGAGGGTAGAAGACCTCCAAAACCATCTTAAGGTATACGTAAGGTAAGGTAAGGTAAGGTCCCAGACCCAGTTATGGGGGTAGAAGACCTCCAAAACCATCTTAAGGTATACGTAAGGTAAGGTAAGGTAAGGTCCCAGACCCAGTTATGGGGGTAGAAGACCTCCAAAACCATCTTAAGGTATACGTAAGGTAAGGTAAGGTAAGGTCCCAGACTCAGTTGTGGGGGTAGAAGACCTCCAAAACCATCGTACGGTCCGGTACGAAAGTCCAGGTATACCAACAGCAACATCGAAGTGGGACAGAAATAGCACAAGGACGTGTCACTCATCCATCGCAACCACAGGTGAGCTCCAGATCCACCTCACTCCCTCCACTTCCATCACTGGATCATCATCCATCGCCTGTACATCGACTCCTCGGCCTAAGTGAGGGGATGGGGTTGGATGAGAGGTGGGGGGTTGGGGGTGACGGATGAGGGAAAAGAAAATGATTCAGAAGACACGCGTCGGTAACCTGACAATCGGTGATGGGCGAGGACGTCGTAACTTTCACCCAAGATCCGTCGATGAGGGTTTGGCACGCCCTCGTATTGTACTGGCCATGAGATCAAGTCATAATCATTACTTGGTAATCAATGTGACGGACATGGTAGGGCAAAACATGCCCCCCCATCTAGGCTATCTCAAGTGAAGAAGATTTTGAGTGATCAGGGCCTGAACATGCAAGTGGGAGAAAGGTCCACACCGGGTAGAGTGAATTGGAATATGGTATACAGGGGTCGACGTGCCATTGAAAAAAAAAAATAAGGAGTAAAAGGGAGAGAAAGTAAGAGTTGAAATGGATAAGGACTCTACAGCAAGTGTTTGCAGACCCTACTCTAAAATCACGGAAGGTTATGTGAGGAGGCAAAGACAAGAGAAGGGAAGAGAATTTCAAACCTTAGCTGTTCGAGGGACGAAGGAGGCATCATAATGGCTAATCTTCAAGTCCATGAGCTGCCTGTTCCTTCCAAGGAGGACATACTGTCCTAGAAGCTCCAAGGAAAGACATCCAAAAACAATGAGAAGACGTCCCGAAATCGTAGAGTCCTGAAAATCCTCGTTTCCCGAAACGTGTAGAGAATATACTATGCATTATACATTGAAGACTAAAGAAAACCGATTAAAAAGGCAGATTATCAAAGCCCCAAAGGAACGGAGGAGAAGAAAAGACGACGGAAAAAGAGAGAAGCGATGGAGGATAGGACAAACGTCAAACGTCAGGTAGGGTAGTAAAAAATGGCAAAGAGCTATTGGGAGGATGTACAGCGTCGTCTGTTGTCTATACACAGAGGCTTTGACGAATGCTCTAATGAAAAACAAGACCAATTTGGGGACGTCCAGTACTATCTACTGACCACAACAACAGAACAAGAACAATTTGAGGACGTCCAGTGCAGTCGGCTGACCACAACAACAGCACTGACGTGGGAGGAAGAGCCAGAACCATTCAAGGACGTGTCATCTGTTAACCACAACTCGACTCTTGACATGTTTTGGGATCAAGAACCAGGACCATTTGGGGCCATACAGTGCTGTCACTCGACTTTAGAACAACTGTTAAGACATGGAGTGGAGGCCTGGACTAATGAAGGAGCGGTATTCAGTGCTAATACGCAAGACGAAGAGAGCCAAACTCTCTTTTCAGAAGAAAGAAAAATTTCATGCCAACAATATGCACTTCATCTTCGACTATTAATCTTCTGAATTTTTAAAAACAAAATTAAAGTTACAGTGAAGCTTTTATTTTCTTATTTTTTCTTCCTTGAGCGTTACACGTCACAAAGTCTACAATCACGACGGTCATCGAAATGGGGGGGCCCCCCAAGAGGGGGGGGAGACACGGGGAGCAGATGCAAATGCAAAATATCCTCTTGTTCTCTCAACCTTGAAGGTTCCATTACCTCCTACAAAAAAAGAAAAGACTCAACTCCCTAGTGAGAGAAGACTGAACTCCTTTCAAAAGAATACTGAACTCCCTCAGAGAAAGGACTGACCTTCCTCCAAAAGAGGACTCACAGCTCCCTCCGAAAGAGGACTCACAGCTCCCCTCCAAAAGAGAATTCACCACCTTTCCAAAAGAGGAATTAACTCACTCCAAAAGAGAACTGACCGCCCTTCCAGAAGAGGATTCAACTCACTCCAAAAGAGAACTTACCACCCTTCCAAAAGAGGATTCACCTCCTTCTAAAAGAGAACTCAACACCCTCCTCCCTCCAAAAAAAAAGTGGACTGAACTCCCTCCAAAAACAGAATACCCAACTGTGTTCCACCACAAGGCTCTCTGGAAAACACCCCCCCCCCTTCCACCCCCTCCCCATCCCCTCACACCCACAGCCGGAGGGAATGAGGGAGGGAGGGAGGCCTGTGTGACAACTTAAAAAAAAAAACCAAGACAAGACGAGACTGTGAGAGAGAGAGATAAGCCATCGCTGCTTTCTCAACCTTGACAATGAGAAATAACTGTGGTATTAAATTCTGCCTCTCTCTCTCTCTCTCTCTCTCTCTCTCTCTCTCTCTCTCTCTCTCTCTCTCTCTCTCTCTCTCCTTCTCCTCGGGTCAGTACCCTACATTCACAGGAGAGACAACGAACTTAAAAAGATACAAGAAAAAAATTTAAAAAAATAAATATCTAAAAAAAAAAAAAAAAAAAATGGTGGGTGCTAAATCTTAATTGGGCGCTCAACCTTGAAGACCACATAACTAAAGCACCACCACCAACCATTTTCTTTCTTCCTTTTTCCCCTCCCAATTTTTTTTCCTCTCTCTCTCTTCTCTCTCTCTCTCTCTCTCTCTCTCTCTCTCTCTCTCTCTCTCTCTCTCTCTCTCTCTAGCAATTAAATCTATCTACGAACACGTTCTGCATCCAGGGATGGAAATACGTGCCCTCCCTCTTGCCTTGAGGAACCTGGAAGATCGTATATCCTCAGTGAATACCTGTTCTGAAACAGACTCAGTACAGAGCTAAAAAGGCGCACACACACACACACACACACACACACACACACACACACACAGTACGATCATAGGGATAGAACGAGAATATGTAATCCTAATTTATACCTGGGGACAGGGAAGGGAAGAAGACAGTCAACGTATCTTCCTTGGGGATAGGGAAGGGAAGAAGAGAGCCAACGTATCTTCCTTGGGGATAGGGAAGGGAAGAAGAGAGCCAACGTATCTTCCTTGGGGATAGGGAAGGGAAGAAGAGAGCCAACGTATCTTCCTTGGGGATAGGGAAGGGAAGAAGAGAGCCAACGTATCTTCCTTGGGGATAGGGAAGGGAAGGAGACAGCCAACGCATTTTCCCTGGGGATAGGGAAGGGAAAAAGCCAACGTATCTTCCCCTGGGGATAGGGAAGGGAAGAAGACAGCCAACGTAACTTCCCTGGGGATAGGGAAGGGAAGAAGAGAGCCAACACATCTGTGTGTCGCAGAAAGGCGACTATGGAGAGCAGCAGGGAAGGGCAGCCCCTGAAAAAAAAACCTCCTCCACTCCTGTATTACCACGAACTGAAGAAGCCAAAAGAGGATCATTTTCCCACTCTCGAAGGCTCAGGTTCTCTGTCCCTGACGCTATCTCGCTTAGGTGGGAAAAGGCGAGCAGGTATGAGAGAAATGATGCCCATCATCAAAACACCACACGCCCAGCACCCACGCATGCGTCCCTGTGTCGTCACGACTGTTTTCGGGCATCCATAATCGAGGGGCACGAACGCGCATGAGCACTCCCGCTGTACCGTGACCCCTCAGGGAGCGCGAGACTTAGTTGGGCGAAGTCCCAGGTTGGAGGAGGGTGGACCAGCTGTTGTGCCAACCTGGTGGTGAGGAGACTTTGGACGCCGTTTTGAGCGCCTTCAGCAGCCGATTATATATGAATATATATATATATATATATTTTTTTTTTCATACTATTCGCCATTTCCCGCGATAGCGAGGTAGCGTTAAGAACAGAGGACTGGGCCTTTGAGGGAATACCCTCACCTGGCCCCCTTCTCTGTTCCTTCTTTTGGAAAATTAAAAAAAAAAAAAAAAAAAACGAGAGGGGAGGATTTCCAGCCCCCCGCTCCCTTCCCTTTTAGTCGCCTTCTACGACACGCAGGGAATACGTGGGAAGTATTCTTTCTCCCCTATCCCCAGGGATAATATATATATATATATATATATATATATATATATATATATATATATATATATATATATACATATATATATCTTTTCTTTTTCTTTCAAACTATTCGCCATTTCCCGCATTAGCGAGGTAGCGTTAAGAACAGAGGACTGGGCCTTTGAGGGAATACCCTCACCTGGCCCAATTCTCTGTTCCTTCTTTTGGAAAACTAAAAAAAAAAACCGAGAGGGGAGGATTTCCAGCCCCCCGCTCCCTCCCCTTTTAGTCGCCTTCTACGACACGCAGGGAATACGTGGGAAGTACTCTTAATCCCCTATCCCCTATCCACCATATATATATATATATATATATATATATATATATATATATATATATATATATATATATATATATATATATATATACTGCAAATGGACGGTACTTTCATAAACGCACAGTGATCTCCAACAACAGGGATTCGAACCCAGGTACTATCTGTGCCTCTGGGCAGCACAGCCGGGGGGTTAGCGTACCCAGCTACCATACAAAGGGTACTGGGTTCGAATCCTTGCTGTTAGAGGGCATTATATGATGGTATATATATATATATATATGTGGGGTGTGTGTGAATGTGTGTGTGAGTGTTGCTATTTCAGTCCACCTTCCTAACTGTGACCACGAAACATCCTACCATTACATATGACCAGGGAGGCTGAGGGTCGAGTCCCTCGGTGCGGAGCCAACCTTGACCATAGGAACATCTCGAGCAACCTGCAAATTGTCACACACACACACACACACACACACACACTAAGAACTACAACCGATCTATGTGCGTCTACCATTTCTCCAGGGTATGGCCTTGCTCCGTGAGCCGCACACAGGGACTATTAAGGTACGCATCATACAGGGACAACGACATTTCAACGCTGCTCTCACAAGCCAGACGTTGCCTTCTGCAAGGCTGTATCATCGTCAGTGGACAAAAACGAGTACAATTACGCTAAGGGCCAGCTTTCTCCAAGGCAGTCCATCATTTCCCTGCTCCTGCATGCAGTGCAGCTGACGCCAAAAGCCATCTTTCTCAACTTCCCTGCTCCTCCGTGGAGCGCGCAGCCTCGAAATAGCGAATGCCCCATACAAGGAGTCCTAGATTGTTAATAGAAAATATACACTTACACGCACAGTCACTTCTGACAATTAAACCACATGAAACATATCATAAACTTCCTTTCCCCACACGTACTCCAGTAACTATTAATTACAGGCTATATATCACAACAATTTGCGACGTGAGGTTAGAACTTTCATAAACCCAGTTCTCCCTGCTCACCTATGAGGTCTATGTACAATCACGAGGTCAGTATACATCGCGAAGCCCTGGAGGCTTCGAAGGTCAGGAGAGACCTTGTCCCTAATTGTACATTGTGAAGACCCCTCACGGTGCGAGATCCCCAAGAAGTCGCGAGAACCATAAAGACCACGAGATCAAAATAAAAAAAAAAGACCTTAAGATCGTTCCAGGCCACGACGTGACTGATGGTTCGCGAGTTCCCCCCGCAGGCCACGAAGTCCCCCGTACAGGCGGCGAGGTGACTGAAGACCCCCGAGGAGCAACCACAAGCCACAAGTGTCCTTCTGGGCGTCGAGTTCCATACATACCACCACTAGGTCCTCCTCGCCAACGGGTCATGAACTCCGTCCATGCCGCGGGGTCAATCCATGCTACGTGGCTCCTTAAAGACGGTCAGGTCCCTACGACAGGTCCCTAGGACTGACAAGCGTCCTTCAAGGTCTGCTGGGTCCCTTGGGTAGGTCTAAGATCCTCCTCGGAGCACATTACACCATAAGGTCCCCCAAACATGCCACAATGACTCTACAGCACACAAGATCCCTACGAACCACCAGGTCCCTACAACACACTAAAAGGTCCCTACAACATACCAAAAGGTCCCTATAACCTATCAAAAGTTCCCTACAACATACCACCAAAAGGTCCCAACAACATATCAAAAGGTCCTTACAACACACTAAAAGGTCCCTACAACACACTAAAAGGTCCCTACAACATACTTAAAGGTCCCTACAACATACCAAAAGGGTACCTATAACCTATCAAAAGTTCCCCACAACATACCACCAAAAAGTCCCAACTACATACCAAAAGGTCCCAACAACACACTAAAATGTCCTTACAACACACCAAAAAGTCCATACAACACACTAAAAGGCCCCCTACAACACACTAACACGTCCCTACAACATACCAAAAGGTCCCTACCACACAGCACAAGATCCCTAAAACACACCACACCGTCCCTACAACACACCAGAAAGACAATGGAAACCTCTACAACCCAACCTGAGCTCGCCACTGACCACTGGGGGCGCCCCCGTACACCACACTACAACACACTAACACGTCCCTACAACATACCAAAAGGTCCCTACCACACAGCACAAGATCCCTAAAACACACCACACCGTCCCTACAACACACCAGAAAGACCAAGGAAACCTCTACAACCCAACCTGAGCTCGCCACTGACCACTGGAGGCGCCCCCGTACACCACAACAACAACCCACCCACCCACCCCCACCCGACACAGCCGACTGGACAAATGAACATAATCACGGAGGTTACTTATGGCTGGCGCTGCGTCGGTAAATTAGAGGCCTCTGCAGGGCTCAAGAGAACCAACATGGCGGACAAGGGGTGATGCCTCATTCACAAGGGCCCCCATTATGGGCGTGGCGGTGCTCAAGCGCACTCTACCACAGGTACACAGAGCTCATTAACCGCTGATCATATGCAAATGTACTGATCAGCCATGTTTAGAAGAGACACGAGAGAGAGGGGGAAAAAAAAGGAAAGAAAATAAAAACAGCAAGTGGAAGAAATTAAGAGGACTTCTGTCTTTTTCTCTCTCTCTCTTTTTTTTTTTTTTTTTTGCTTCTTGTAATTTCCTGCAATGCTGCTAAGTCTTAATTAAAACGACAGGGACAAGTTTATTCTTCTGTATGTAAAATGCCTCTCTCTCTCTCTCTCTCTCTCTCTCTCTCTCTCTCTCTCTCTCTCTCTCTCTCTCTCTCTCTCTCTCTCTCTCGAGTGCTTTAGCTAAGCAGAAATTCTTCTTTCTTTTTTTATTGACTGGAAACACCAACATTCCTCTGTGGAGTGAGGCGATGCAAGTCAGTTTCAAACTCTCGGGGATGATGTTTGACTCTAGACATTTCTTCCCCCCCAAGATGACGTTTTGCATTTCTTTACAGAATTCCAGAAGTCTGGTTGGTCCTGGGGCAGAGTGCGTGGGCAAGCACTCTCCTAGTCCTGTGGTGTGGGGAAGAGAGATCCGTTGTGTGTAACGAGGGAAAATTGTTGTTTTAAGAACACGTTTTTTGGGCTATTTCTCTTTGAGGCAAAATTTTTTTAGTTCAGTGACCGCAAAGGCCATCATCTTCACTACACACCCTCGACACCACATGACAATAGTCACTCAATATTTCGTCTATACCAGCGAGACTTGAGTCTATATCAGTATCCATATATAGAACATATGCAACATTCATATAATATTCTATATTGACGATTAACCAACATTCGCCAGCGAACGCAACAGTATCCACATTGTCATTCACAGTAGCGTTTGTTTAGGAACGGAAACACCGCCAGAATCATCTTCACTACACCTCTGATAAAACCTGATCTCACTTCACCCTCGCATCTTCACTATACCTTTTAACATACGCATCTTCACTACACCCTCAGCAAAGCCACATTCACCTCACACTGTATGTGGATTTCGGAGGTCGTTTACCTCCACAGTTCGGCCTAAAGGCCTGGCTGTTGTGCGCTGCTCCACTGGTAGGTCGGGCTGCTGGAGGCTCCGACCCACCCAAAGGCCTACGTCAACTTACACACACATCCTGACTGGTGTGTGGTCCATAAGGTTAAGTATTTCTCTAAGGCCTCCTCGAAGCCTGTTTCCAGGGCTCCTCCTATCTACCCCTATACCTTGATTCCATCAACAACGCTTCCCTGATGATCATCCTATCATCTAAACTACTACTGCTGGTAAATGAAAAGAGTACAAGTAATAAATCTAAGGAACCTGAGTCCATTGGCTTAGCCAGGAATGAGAGAGAGAGTGTCAAGAACACCCACAAATGGAAATATACCAAACGAGAAGGAAACATTTTGAGTCTTCCCATCCGTCAACGTTTCGCTAACTATTTTGTAAATTCTAAAAGAGCCTCCCCCTCACTCTAGCGTGAAATTACTCTCCTCGAGCGCCGCCACACCCTTCCATCATCATCGCCCGCCAGGTCTATATCGTGGCACATCTCCCGCATCTGTGATTTCGCCGGGAATGAGAGTCGTGTTGAGGAAGTGCGCGGTCCGTGCTAGCTAGCGCTAACGATAGGGTCATGATAAACTCTTATCAGAGAGCCAGAGATAACGGGAGTCTTCACGCGCTTTCCGATAGTTTTGATTTATTACTCGAGGTCCAACTAAAGTTGGGATAATATCACTGCTATTGGTCGAGTGTACAGGTGTTGTGGTCGTGTTCGTAAATCTAGTTGCCTCTGGCTTCAAACCCGACCCGAGTACGAAGGCGCGACTCTTGAGCACGACGGTGCGACACTTAAGCACGACGATACGACACTTAAGCACGACGATACGACACCTAAGCACGGCAATGCAGACCCTTAAGCACGACGATACGACTCTTAAGCGCGATGATAAGACCCTTAAGCACGACGACACGACCCTAGAGCACGACGGTACGACACTTAAGCACGACGATACGACTCTTAAGCACGACGATACGACCCTTAAGCACGACGATACGACACTTAAGCACGACGATACGACACTTAAGCACGACGATACGACACTTAAGCACGACGATACGACACTTAAGCACGACGATACGACACTTAAGCACGACGATACGACACTTAAGCACGACGATACGACACTTAAGCACGACGATACGACACTTAAGCACGACGATACGACACTTAAGCACGACGATACGACACTTAAGCACGACGATACGACACTTAAGCACGACGATACGACACTTAAGCACGACGATACGACACTTAAGCACGACGATACGACACTTAAGCACGACGATACGACACTTAAGCACGACGATACGACACTTAAGCACGACGATACGACACTTAAGCACGACGATACGACACTTAAGCACGACGATACGACACTTAAGCACGACGATACGACACTTAAGCACGACGATACGACACTTAAGCACGACGATACGACACTTAAGCACGACGATACGACACTTAAGCACGACGATACGACACTTAAGCACGACGATACGACACTTAAGCACGACGATACGACACTTAAGCACGACGATACGACACTTAAGCACGACGATACGACACTTAAGCACGACGATACGACACTTAAGCACGACGATACGACACTTAAGCACGACGATACGACACTTAAGCACGACGATACGACACTTAAGCACGACGATACGACACTTAAGCACGACGATACGACACTTAAGCACGACGATACGACACTTAAGCACGACGATACGACACTTAAGCACGACGATACGACACTTAAGCACGACGATACGACACTTAAGCACGACGATACGACACTTAAGCACGACGATACGACACTTAAGCACGACGATACGACACTTAAGCACGACGATACGACACTTAAGCACGACGATACGACACTTAAGCACGACGATACGACACTTAAGCACGACGATACGACACTTAAGCACGACGATACGACACTTAAGCACGACGATACGACACTTAAGCACGACGATACGACACTTAAGCACGACGATACGACACTTAAGCACGACGATACGACACTTAAGCACGACGATACGACACTTAAGCACGACGATACGACACTTAAGCACGACGATACGACACTTAAGCACGACGATACGACACTTAAGCACGACGATACGACACTTAAGCACGACGATACGACACTTAAGCACGACGATACGACACTTAAGCACGACGATACGACACTTAAGCACGACGATACGACACTTAAGCACGACGATACGACACTTAAGCACGACGATACGACACTTAAGCACGACGATACGACACTTAAGCACGACGATACGACACTTAAGCACGACGATACGACACTTAAGCACGACGATACGACACTTAAGCACGACGATACGACACTTAAGCACGACGATACGACACTTAAGCACGACGATACGACACTTAAGCACGACGATACGACACTTAAGCACGACGATACGACACTTAAGCACGACGATACGACACTTAAGCACGACGATACGACACTTAAGCACGACGATACGACACTTAAGCACGACGATACGACACTTAAGCACGACGATACGACACTTAAGCACGACGATACGACACTTAAGCACGACGATACGACACTTAAGCACGACGATACGACACTTAAGCACGACGATACGACACTTAAGCACGACGATACGACACTTAAGCACGACGATACGACACTTAAGCACGACGATACGACACTTAAGCACGACGATACGACACTTAAGCACGACGATACGACACTTAAGCACGACGATACGACACTTAAGCACGACGATACGACACTTAAGCACGACGATACGACACTTAAGCACGACGATACGACACTTAAGCACGACGATACGACACTTAAGCACGACGATACGACACTTAAGCACGACGATACGACACTTAAGCACGACGATACGACACTTAAGCACGACGATACGACACTTAAGCACGACGATACGACACTTAAGCACGACGATACGACACTTAAGCACGACGATACGACACTTAAGCACGACGATACGACACTTAAGCACGACGATACGACACTTAAGCACGACGATACGACACTTAAGCACGACGATACGACACTTAAGCACGACGATACGACACTTAAGCACGACGATACGACACTTAAGCACGACGATACGACACTTAAGCACGACGATACGACACTTAAGCACGACGATACGACACTTAAGCACGACGATACGACACTTAAGCACGACGATACGACACTTAAGCACGACGATACGACACTTAAGCACGACGATACGACACTTAAGCACGACGATACGACACTTAAGCACGACGATACGACACTTAAGCACGACGATACGACACTTAAGCACGACGATACGACACTTAAGCACGACGATACGACACTTAAGCACGACGATACGACACTTAAGCACGACGATACGACACTTAAGCACGACGATACGACACTTAAGCACGACGATACGACACTTAAGCACGACGATACGACACTTAAGCACGACGATACGACACTTAAGCACGACGATACGACACTTAAGCACGACGATACGACACTTAAGCACGACGATACGACACTTAAGCACGACGATACGACACTTAAGCACGACGATACGACACTTAAGCACGACGATACGACACTTAAGCACGACGATACGACACTTAAGCACGACGATACGACACTTAAGCACGACGATACGACACTTAAGCACGACGATACGACACTTAAGCACGACGATACGACACTTAAGCACGACGATACGACACTTAAGCACGACGATACGACACTTAAGCACGACGATACGACACTTAAGCACGACGATACGACACTTAAGCACGACGATACGACACTTAAGCACGACGATACGACACTTAAGCACGACGATACGACACTTAAGCACGACGATACGACACTTAAGCACGACGATACGACACTTAAGCACGACGATACGACACTTAAGCACGACGATACGACACTTAAGCACGACGATACGACACTTAAGCACGACGATACGACACTTAAGCACGACGATACGACACTTAAGCACGACGATACGACACTTAAGCACGACGATACGACACTTAAGCACGACGATACGACACTTAAGCACGACGATACGACACTTAAGCACGACGATACGACACTTAAGCACGACGATACGACACTTAAGCACGACGATACGACACTTAAGCACGACGATACGACACTTAAGCACGACGATACGACACTTAAGCACGACGATACGACACTTAAGCACGACGATACGACACTTAAGCACGACGATACGACACTTAAGCACGACGATACGACACTTAAGCACGACGATACGACACTTAAGCACGACGATACGACACTTAAGCACGACGATACGACACTTAAGCACGACGATACGACACTTAAGCACGACGATACGACACTTAAGCACGACGATACGACACTTAAGCACGACGATACGACACTTAAGCACGACGATACGACACTTAAGCACGACGATACGACACTTAAGCACGACGATACGACACTTAAGCACGACGATACGACACTTAAGCACGACGATACGACACTTAAGCACGACGATACGACACTTAAGCACGACGATACGACACTTAAGCACGACGATACGACACTTAAGCACGACGATACGACACTTAAGCACGACGATACGACACTTAAGCACGACGATACGACACTTAAGCACGACGATACGACACTTAAGCACGACGATACGACACTTAAGCACGACGATACGACACTTAAGCACGACGATACGACACTTAAGCACGACGATACGACACTTAAGCACGACGATACGACACTTAAGCACGACGATACGACACTTAAGCACGACGATACGACACTTAAGCACGACGATACGACACTTAAGCACGACGATACGACACTTAAGCACGACGATACGACACTTAAGCACGACGATACGACACTTAAGCACGACGATACGACACTTAAGCACGACGATACGACACTTAAGCACGACGATACGACACTTAAGCACGACGATACGACACTTAAGCACGACGATACGACACTTAAGCACGACGATACGACACTTAAGCACGACGATACGACACTTAAGCACGACGATACGACACTTAAGCACGACGATACGACACTTAAGCACGACGATACGACACTTAAGCACGACGATACGACACTTAAGCACGACGATACGACACTTAAGCACGACGATACGACACTTAAGCACGACGATACGACACTTAAGCACGACGATACGACACTTAAGCACGACGATACGACACTTAAGCACGACGATACGACACTTAAGCACGACGATACGACACTTAAGCACGACGATACGACACTTAAGCACGACGATACGACACTTAAGCACGACGATACGACACTTAAGCACGACGATACGACACTTAAGCACGACGATACGACACTTAAGCACGACGATACGACACTTAAGCACGACGATACGACACTTAAGCACGACGATACGACACTTAAGCACGACGATACGACACTTAAGCACGACGATACGACACTTAAGCACGACGATACGACACTTAAGCACGACGATACGACACTTAAGCACGACGATACGACACTTAAGCACGACGATACGACACTTAAGCACGACGATACGACACTTAAGCACGACGATACGACACTTAAGCACGACGATACGACACTTAAGCACGACGATACGACACTTAAGCACGACGATACGACACTTAAGCACGACGATACGACACTTAAGCACGACGATACGACACTTAAGCACGACGATACGACACTTAAGCACGACGATACGACACTTAAGCACGACGATACGACACTTAAGCACGACGATACGACACTTAAGCACGACGATACGACACTTAAGCACGACGATACGACACTTAAGCACGACGATACGACACTTAAGCACGACGATACGACACTTAAGCACGACGATACGACACTTAAGCACGACGATACGACACTTAAGCACGACGATACGACACTTAAGCACGACGATACGACACTTAAGCACGACGATACGACACTTAAGCACGACGATACGACACTTAAGCACGACGATACGACACTTAAGCACGACGATACGACACTTAAGCACGACGATACGACACTTAAGCACGACGATACGACACTTAAGCACGACGATACGACACTTAAGCACGACGATACGACACTTAAGCACGACGATACGACACTTAAGCACGACGATACGACACTTAAGCACGACGATACGACACTTAAGCACGACGATACGACACTTAAGCACGACGATACGACACTTAAGCACGACGATACGACACTTAAGCACGACGATACGACACTTAAGCACGACGATACGACACTTAAGCACGACGATACGACACTTAAGCACGACGATACGACACTTAAGCACGACGATACGACACTTAAGCACGACGATACGACACTTAAGCACGACGATACGACACTTAAGCACGACGATACGACACTTAAGCACGACGATACGACACTTAAGCACGACGATACGACACTTAAGCACGACGATACGACACTTAAGCACGACGATACGACACTTAAGCACGACGATACGACACTTAAGCACGACGATACGACACTTAAGCACGACGATACGACACTTAAGCACGACGATACGACACTTAAGCACGACGATACGACACTTAAGCACGACGATACGACACTTAAGCACGACGATACGACACTTAAGCACGACGATACGACACTTAAGCACGACGATACGACACTTAAGCACGACGATACGACCCTTTGGGTATGATAACGCGACCTTTGACCTAAAGAGGGCATGTGAGTACGGGTAATGAGCAGATAGCGAGAGACCTGATGGTCTTCGGACGAAGTTATCAGTCGCCTATACGTGGGAAACAGGATAGTACAGCAGATGGCACCCCCTACACTCACATCTCCCTCCGGCTCAATTCCCTGCGGGAGTGAAGATGTACTATGGTGGCGGTGGGGGCGGGGGGGAATTATATAAGCCAGTGTAGACGAGGAATAAAACAAATCCCAAAGAGTTTAAACAAAGGGGAAGTTCACTGTGCACTCGTACCCAGCCTGTAGGCGAAGGTGTAAAAGAGGATACAGAGTGAGAGTAATGTTCAGGAATTGGGACTGACTGAATTACGCAATGACATGAATGAAATAGTCATAAGACAGGGATAACTACGACATTCTCAAACATCTGGGACAAATGTGGGTGACGCTGGTGTAAAAATCCAGCCACCACCAACCACAGTAGCCATGGGTCAAAGAGGGTCAATATATATATATATAGTTGCTCTTAAATCAACAGGAAATCATTTTATTCCACTGGAAAAGGACGCACCACATTCCACACTATTATCAGGCTGCAGAACACGTAAGTCTTCAGACGCGCCACAACACCTAGTACCTCGCAGTCTGGCAGTACCTTCACTAAATGTTGAACTATCATCTTTACACTAAATCAGGTCACGACGTAGAGTGAAAACTAACTAAGGTACGTTTTTCCTTTTTTCCAAGTTAGCTGAGACAGCACGGGCAGTTGAGGCCCTAATCAAGGCCATCCCATTAACGATTATTATTTCTACGTTTATCATACTTAGTCGCTGTCTGCGGCGTTAGCGAGGTAGCGCAAGGAAACAGACGAAAGAATGGCCCAATCCACCCACACATACATGTATATACATAAACGCCCACACACGCACATTACATACCTATACATTTCAAGGTATACATACATATACATGCAAAGACATATACATATATACACATGTACATATTCATACTTGCTGCCTTCATCTATTCCCAGCATATATATATATATATATATATATATATATATATATATATATATATATATATATATATATATATATATATATATATATATATATTTCCCTGGGGATAGGGGACAAAGAATACTTCCCACGTATTCCCTGCGTGTCGTAAAAGGCGACTAAAAGGGGAGGGAGCGGGGGGCTGGAAATCCTCCCCTCTCGTTTTTTTTTTTTTTTAATTTTCCAAAAGAAGGAACAGAGAATTGGGCCAGGTGAGGGTATTCCCTCAAAGGCCCAGTCCTCTGTTCTTAACGCTACCTCGCTAATGCGGGAAATGGCGAACAGTTTGAAAGAAAGAAATATATATATATATATATATATATATATATATATATATATATATATATATATATACCATAACCTAAGCCAGATACCCATTTTACCAACCAACTCCTAGAGGTGGATGAACGGATGGACTGACTGTGGACCGACTGCCGCAACCAGGATTCGAACCTATGCGCTCGACTCTGGGCCGGCCCGTGAATGCGTCACGGCCAGGAACGCTAACCACCACCTACTGACCTATAGCTCTGGAAATCTTATCTTCCTCCTACTGTCACTTGGGAGGCCCTTTTAGAAGTCGTCTTCTAGAAGCCTTTCTAGTAACACCCCCACACAGGCCGGGCTGGGCGGGGCCCTTAGCACACGGCAGGAGTCAACACCCTCCCTCCTTCAGGTACCAAGTTTCACCAGGATGTACCAGGTTAACCGACCGTGGCAGCTCTAGTTAGAGCCTCAAGATGATTCTAATACCATTAGATTCATTCTAGAAGGATCTGATATCACAAAACGCCTTCAGGCAGTCTTTCTTTTTTTTTCCCCTCACGTCGAGAGCTGCGGCCAGTCATGGACGAGTCGTTATCGAGGCCAGGTTTTCCAAGAAATATAAATACAGATAAAACGATGCAGAAGTGAATTTAGAAGAAGAAAATGAATCTAACAGTTCTGGAAGGAAGGAGAAAACCTAACTTCTATACTAGGCCAAGACAAGAACGAGACTAGAAAAAAAATATTCCAAAAGCTTAGCGGTGTAAGGAAAGAAAGAAAAAAAATCAAAACAGCCCACAAAGAGATCTTAATGTGGCATGTAAATGTGTATCTACACACGTTGGACCTCTGTGTGTTGCTGCATTGCGTACCGACACTATAGGCTAACTGCCGTACTTAAAAATGTTTGGGGGAAGCCTGTATGGTGGGTCGTCTTGGACTCATCCACGTTCTTGACGTCTTAAGAAAACACACCACCTTTGAGGAGCATCAGCAGCGGAGCCCCCAAGCAGGTTCCAGGTAACGCGACGCCTACACCATCCTCAAACAGGTCCTAGTCATATTCATATCTATATTTTCCGGTGTGAATATCGTCACTAATAATACTACCACTGCTATTATTATCATCATTATTGATGTTTTATCATCATTATCATTACTATTATCATTATTATCATTATACAGCATTAAGACCTCTTGTTAGGGGGCTCCAGTAGGTTATAGGCTGTCCTCCACCCGGGAGCAGGGTAAGGTGGGACTCTTTTGGGGTAGGAAGATTCTCAAAGACGTTGTACTCCTTTCCGACCACTGACAATGATGCAGCCTCGTCGAAGGCGACATCTCGCTCGCAGTGGTGCCACTTCCAGGGGATTCCGGGGACACTGGTGTGTGTGTGTGTGTGTGTGTGTGTGTGTGTGTGTGTGTGTGTGTGTGTGTGTGTGTGCGCGCGCGCGCTAAAGAATCTGTGTATTACAATCACAGCAACAACCACAGGAGCCCTCCTCCACCCGACAAAAGGATTCGAACCTCTACAAATAGTGTGGAAGATGAAGATGCAAAACTACAAGGCTATGGAGCTATGATGGAACTTATCAAGACTACGAGAATCGAGGGAGGTTGTTGTGGGAATGCTGAAGGCAACAGCGAGCCAAAAGACACACTCGCCTCACGCGAGCCTAGGACGCCTATCCTCAACTCAGAACAATAGAAATGTGTAGAAAATAATTGGTAAGGAGCTGTACGACTGACGGGAACTGCCAAAGCGACATTAACTCCCTGACATGCATTCATAACTCAGCAGATGATGACCAAGTGGTGGCGTGAGAATCCATGAGTCCATGTTCAAAAAAAAATTATACCTGAAGAAAACGGGAACCATCACCAAGTCCACGAAATAGACGTTTTCGATTGGTTGACTCAGATCAGCGAAAGAATGCTCTCGCACCAGACCATATTGATAGTTACATCTCACGTCTTCCCTGACACACCTGTCTCTCAGTAACAAAAGACATTAAAAAGAAAAAAAACATACGAACAGCCAATCTATAAAAAATCAATAATACAGACCCATGCACGAGCCAAACATGAGTAGAAACACATTAGCATGTTACCACAAAGCCCCTTTCACTACTTTTAACATTGGCAACGTAAGAGGATAATACTTTCCCCTGTGATTCCGGTAAGCCAGGATGACGACAGATAAATCAATCGACCAAAAGAACGAACGATCTCTTATCATTTCGAAAGTACCATGGAAAATATTTGAAAGATTAATCAACTTTCGATCAATAAAGGACCGAAACCATAACCTCTACAACCACAGACACTATGGCTTCTGGAGGGATAGAGAACCAGCCACTACAATCTCCATCTCTGCAGGAGAGAGAGAGAAAAATAAAGTAGCGATCTGCTGTGGTCTACAAATTCAACTGCACAGTCATGCAAAGGGACATAAGCAAAGTTTTGGACAAAGGACAGACGAGCGGCCGGCCCTCCAGTACATATTCTTACCTCAAGCTATGCCAGGAATCACCCAGTGATTACTGTGTAATTTAATTACCAGCGTATCACCACAATTACCGCCATAAACTCAGCAACAACACTGCCCAACCTTCCATTATCCTAAGAGGGGTTCCTACAACAGAGCGTCGCATCACCTGTTATTTTTCTACCTAACTGGAAAGATATCCTCCCTCCCTTCAGTAGGATCTGATTTGTGCCGGTATTACCCAGCAAATTCATGGGAAACACAAACATCCTTTATATGTACGAGGCTACGTGGATAGTAGTCTACAATAACCCACTCGCCAAACATACCCAGCCAGACTCAACAGCTCTGGAAGAGATTGGATCATAAGAAACATTAAAGAAGTTCACAGTTGTGGAATCTACCAGCACAATACTAGAGGGTGAGTGGATACAGCACCAGAAGAGCTGGAAAACACCCTGTCCCTCGCCTAACATTACACGAGGTTTGATAACATGTAATATAAACAAAAGAGGAGCATTGGAATAGACTCTAAAAAAGATTCTGACGCCCACCGGAGACAAGAATCTACATCTACAAAGGCTGTGATCTACACTATATTACCCTACAACACCTACAACACAGTCTCACTCACCTCGCCTCCAAATCACCTACAACGAAGGCAAACTAGAGACATATTCAAGACCTCGCCAGCAGCACGAAGAAGGAGCACACTCGGTTCCCACGGAACCTCGCAGCCTTGAAAGACGATCCAGTCATCCTTCACCATGAACATAATGAACAGCTCTTTGCTCAGCTTAGCTACGTTCCCTCCTAAATCAACAAACACCACACACACACACACACACACACACACACACACACATACATACACAGTCAGCCGGGCACCAACAATACTTTTCCAGCAGATATCTAACCAGCTCAGCAAACCTGCACCACACACCTACACACACTGTAACTATCTCCTGTTCCTCCATCGTATCTTCTCCTTATCTAATCCCCTCCATTTCCCCTCCTTACGACCCAGTTGAGAGGAGAGTCACCAGCCTTCCCCTCACATCCTGTAAGGGGACGTCACCAGCCCTCACCTCCCCCCATGCAATGAGGACGTCACCAGCCCCTCACCTCCCCCCATGCAATGAGGACATCACCAGCCCCTCACCTCCCCCCATGCAATGAGGACATCACCAGCCCCTCACCTCCCCCCATGCAATGAGGACATCACCAGCCCCTCACCTCCCCCCATGCAATGAGGACATCACCAGCCCCTCACATTACCCCATGCAATGAGGACGTCATCAGCCACCCCCCCCCTCACCTCCCTCGTTCCAATGAGAACATCACCAGACCCTCACCTCCCACCCCACGACACTGACACCAATATCACGTCGATGTGAAAAGACAATGCCAGTCATAACAACTTACGACCACCATTATCGCCCTCAACCTCTATCCCCTGATCACCCATAACAAGGCCACACGGGTTCGAAACCCACCCCGTCTCTCCCAGGAGCCGAGATGTAAACATGAAGCACGGATGTCTCAAATCTGACCATATGAGGAAGTCGGCCCGATACAATCGACACCTACCCCTCGCCTGCCCTTCCCCGGAGCCCACAACTCCCGGGCCATATTGGGCGTCTCTGCTGAAAACCTGATGAGAGGCAGCGCCCAGGAGGAGGAGGAGGAGGAGCCGCCTCCCTGCCTCACTCCCTCCCTCCTTCAGCGTAAGGTGTGTGTGTGTGTTGTCCTCACCTCCGTCAGCAGACCCTGTGCCCAAGGCTTCCCATGTTTCAAGCTCCACCTTATATCTCCCAATACATGGACTAGCTGGGTGGCTAAAACAACTCCAAACACATGCAGTAGTTAGGTAGTTAAAACATCTCCCATCACCTAAAGTAGTTAGGTGGTTAAAACATCTCCTAACACCTGCAGTAGTTAGGTGGTTAAAACATCTCCCATCACCTAAAGTAGTTAGGTGGTTAAAACATCTCCTAACACCTGCAGTAGTTAGGTGGTTAAAACATCTCCCAACATCTGTAGTAGTTAAGTAGCTAAAACTTCTCCCAACACCTGCAGTAGTTAGGTAGTTAAAACATCTCCCATCACCTAAAGTAGTTAGACAGTTAAAACATCTCCCAACACCTGCAGTAGTTAGGTGGTTAAAACTTCTCCCAACACCTGCAGTAGTTAGGTAGTTAAAGCATCTCCCAACACCTGCAGTAGTTAAGAAGTTAAAACATCTCCCAACACCAGCAGTAGTTAGGTAGTTAAAACATCTCCCAACACCTGCAGTAGTAAGGTAGTTAAAATATCTCCCAACACCTGCAGTAGTTAGGTAGTTGAAATATCTCTTGACCAGCCCACAAGTTACGGCATGGGTAAGACAATACAGGAACTCCAATAATAAAACGTATATAGAATTATATAGAAATATCGGAGAATGTGAGGCATATAGTATGGTGCGCTGGCTTCCTTGGTGTGGTGGCTAGCGTTACTGACCATGAGTCATCACGGGCCCGCCTGGGGGTCGGACGCGCATGGGTTCGCATCTTGGGCGTGGTAGTTGGCCCACAGCCAATCCCATCTATTCATCCTCCTATCGGGGCTGGTCGATAAATGGATACCTGATTTAGACTTGGGTATATATATATATATATATATATATATATATATATATATATATATATATATATATATATATATATATATATATATATGAGTCAAGTCATGGTGTTTATATATACAAACAAAGAGACAAGGCAACACGAGTGCAAAACTCTTTCCCTGTAACACACACACACACACACACACACACACACACACACACACACACAGGATACACGTTATCTGAAGCTATGCAAAAGTGCACCATCCTCGCCACAGTCACCTCCTGCCGCTAGTGGTACTTCGTCCCCACGTTACAGTCCACCATAACGACCGTCACGAACCCATCCTAGCTGGTACAGGCCAGCACAGAAACAACCATCATCCAATCATCGTAAACGTTCTTCATAACACCTCCATGTTGGAGTTAAGGAAAAAAGCGCCTCTCTGATATATTCTTTTTCCTCTTGCTTAATAGCCAACAAATGCCTGTATTACAGGTATTTTCTCTGTCATATTCACAATAGCCCGTTCATTATCATTACTATTATTATCATTATCATTATTTATCATCATTATAATATTATTATTATTATTATTATTATTATTATTATTATTATTATTATCATTATCATTATTATTTATCCTCATTATAATATCATTATTATTATTCTCATTATTATTATCATTATTATTATCATTACTATGGTTGTTGTTGTTGTTGTTGTCGTTGTTGTTTGTAGTAGTAATAGCAGTAGTAGTGGCAAAAGTGGTGGCATTGTAGTAGTATCATGTCATCATTATCATTATTATTATCATAATTATTGTTATTATTATTGCTAATATTATTATCATTATTATTATTAATATTATCATTATCATTATCATCATCATTATCATCATTACTATTATCATTATTATTATTATCATTATTATTATTATCATTATTATTATCATCATCATTATCATCAGTGCAGAACAGACTCCATCAAGTCGTTAAACACTTAATAAGGTTTACGGGTTTGGAAAGCATGGCGATAGAGACGCTCGGTCCTTAATCACGTCAATCAATTATCTAAATAAAGTTCATGACTTTAAAGAGTGTGTGTGTGTGTGTGTGTGTGTGTGTGTGTGTGTGTGTGTGTGTGTGTGTTCAATGAGACATCCATGAGATAGCGTATGATTCATATGGTCCATCAGCATATACCATGCGTCCCCTTAAACCTTCCAAGATCATACTCTGTCTCCCAGATGCTTCTGTGGCTTATTCATATCCTGTCTCTTGACAACACCACAAGATTCACTCAGTTCTGTCCTTATCAGCCAGAGTGTTCGGTGGTGATAGTAGCCCAGGTGATAACAACACTTCAAAGTAATTATCTCTGTGTGCTAAAAAAAAAAAGGAAAAAAAAATGGGGCTATCACAGACGTGGGATGTCGTGTTCTAATGCTGCTGCTGTATAAGCTCACACTACTGGTAGACTACGGAAGGGTGAACTCATACCACTGGTAGACTGCGGTAGAGTAAAGCTATACCACTGGTAGACAACGGTAGGGTAAACCCATACCACTGGTAGACTGAGGTAAGGTAAACTTATACCACTGGTAGACCGCGGTATGCTAAACCCACACCACTGGTAGACTACGGTAGGGTAAACTCATATCACTGGTAGACAGCGGTATGGTAAACCCATATCCCTGGTAGACTCCGGTGCTGTAAGCCAACACCAGTGGTAGACTACGGCACTGGAATCCTTCACCAGTGGCATTGCTGGTTAGGCCAGTACCAACCCTGGCCACAGTACCATGGTACCTCACTCTTCTCAACTCGTCTAACGCAGGCCACAACTACCACCGTCCCAGCCTCCTCCTCCAGCCACCATAACATTCCACTAAGTCCCATCCAGTCCACTGCGTATACTGAATAATGAACTGCAAGGGCAGAGCAAAGGGTGTCTGTCCTTCAAGAGGCCACGCGATGCTAGCAATCCCAACCGACCGATAAAGACATAGCAACGAAGACGCAAAAAAAATTTTGCTTCCACAAGACACGCCACCACCACCACCGCCACCGCGAGCGGGGAATATGAAGTGCGTGTCTCGCCTTGGAGGTCACAGGCCCCCCAACCACTCCCTGGAATCAGGTCTCCTCCGGCAGGGTGGTTCTCTCGGTAGCTGTATGCCAGACGCAGATGCCCTCCGCATCAAAATGTACTTGTAAATCATCACGAGGGGCAATTTGAGACGTGAGACGTATTGGGAAACGCTGATCCCCGCTGACGAGAAGGGACGAGGCCCCGTATGACTGGCCGCCCTTTAGGAGGACGACTGTGGCTGAACTGGTGGGTCCTCTAGGTGAGGAGGATGAGGTTGACCTTTGGCCACCTTAATTTATCTGCTAGAGGGTGACCTGGGAGTCTCATCTAGTGGAGGGTGAGGTTGACCTTTGGCCACCTTAATCTATCTGCTGGAGGGTGACCTGGGAGTCTCACCTAGTGGAGGGTGAGGTTGACCTTTGGCCACCTTAATCTATCTGCTGGAGGGTGACCTGGGACTCTCATCAAGTGGAGGGTGAGGTTGACCTTGGCCACCTTATTCAACTGGAGGAGGAGGAGGAGGAGGCTGACCTGACCAGCTATTCACCAGATAGACCCCTTCTAGCCTAGTGGAGGGTGACCTGGCCCCACCCCCTCCTCACCTGATGGAGAACGACCTAGGCCCCTACTCACCCGATGGAGGGTGACATAGACCACCTCTCACTTGGTTTAGGGTGAAGCCTACGATCGAGGCAAAGCAGACGGGTTCAGACGGTCAGTGGACAGGAAAACTCTCGTTCAGTATTCTAATGAGGGTTCCTTCTCCCGTCACAACTATATCTTTCTCACCTAAGATGCAAATGACCACATTCTTCTCTCCCGTTAGAGCAATACAATGCTGTACGCGGCGAAAAGTAAAGGCAGGTGACTCTCATGTTTGTGGCTCAACAGAAACCTACGTGATCCCAAAAATGAATCCAAACGTCGCTGTCGTAAATCCAGATAAGCTTATGGTAAAAGCGGGTGACCTTGGAGATCCGATAACCCCCTTTGAAATATCCGATACCACACCACCCTCCCCCCCTCCTCATTGAAGATCCGATACCGCACTGGGGTGACAATAAAGGTTCGGTGGGTACGTTTAGTGTCAGTTCGGATAGCAAGTGTTTATCTAATCCTGTCTAAATCTAAATTAACATGGGTGGTGCAAGGGAGGGAGAGAGAGAGAGAGAGAGAGAGAGAGAGAGAGAGAGAGAGAGAGAGAGAGAGAGAGAGAGGAGAGAGAGAGAGAGAGAGAGAGCAGGACCATGGTGTGTGTGTGTGTGTGTGTGACCCAGCTCGTACCAGGTGACTCAGTCCACAAGCGGCCATCAGCAAGTGGCCCGGGGTCACCACCAGAACTCCGACATCCAGGAGCGACACGATTCTGACCCGTCGGCACGACGCTGCTGAAGCAGGCGGTGACGCGGCGGCGGAGGAGGAGGGCGGAGGGAGGCGGTGGTGGTACGTTCATACCCCCCTCCACCGCCACGACAACCTTGAGGGCGTCCCCCCACTCCCACCCACCCACCTCCTCCGTCACCGCCTCCGGCAGGAGCTAGCTAGCCAGCCAGCACCTCTCACCTTCTTTCACCCGATGTCGAGGTCATCCCACCTCCATGGCTTCATTTCCACCCCTCCTCCTCCTCCTCCATGCCTGAAGTCAGGACCGCAATCATCCATCACGCGAAGGAAAAAAAAAAGAAAAAAAGGAAGAAAATACAAAAAAAAGAGATGGGTCGTGATCAACGACAGACAGAAAACTGAATTACGAAGGAACGCAAGACGACACACAGACGACATGCATCATACCATTTCGAAGGGCACAGAAGCCACACACACACACACACACACGCACACACACACACCATTACCATCGAAGAAAACGCTAACTCCCAAATCCAGAGAAAATCCTAGGAGCTATGGAGAGCCAGTGAGAATACTGAAATTAAACGAAAACACACGTTAAAAAAAAAGAAAATGATAACTCACGCGATCAACGAGAGGAGGAGGAGGAGGAGGAGGTCTCCTCCTTCTCCCCCTCTTTAGCAAACGCCGGGGCAGAAGCCCTCAGACGAACCCAGACGGGCAGAATAAGGCACAAAATAGCATGTACGGCTCACGCACGAACACCTCTAGTGCCTGGGTGTTCATGGGTCGGTGGCTCTCCTTTAAGACCTGGTAGCCAAGCCAGCCAGGCAGGTCTCGACCTACCTACCTACCAACCAACCTACCATCTCCGCCCTCACACGCCCCACCTGGAGTTTAACATAATTCAATATTTCTCGGGAGAGGATTTTCTTTTTATGCAATCATATATCATATTTATAGACAAGAGGGTCTTGATCTCGATGGCATGAAGGCAACATAAATCTCGCCAATATGCAACTGATAAAAGATATATATATATATATATATACATGTGTGTATGTGTGTGTGTGTGTGTGTGTGTGTGTGTGTGTGTGTGTGTGTGTGTGTGTGTGTTCATAATTCAGAGGGAAATATAAGAACAGCAGCTGGAAGATAATAGGGTCATGTCACCTCTGTTGCTTCTGAATATATATATATATATATATATATATATATATATATATATATATATATATATATATATATGTGTGTGTGTGTGTGTGTGTGTGTGTGTGTGTGTGTGTGTATTACACCCTGAACCCAATCTTAGAGCTCATATCTTTCCCCAAGCACCTTAACCATGGGACTTCACAACACTGCTGCTATGATCATACATTCCTCTTCGAGGTCGCCTCCTGCATGGCCTCAGTAAACACTCTGTGGATATTGATACTGTGAGCTCTTGTGATTACCCAACGACTGGTCTATCATATTTCCCTAATATCCGCGGGTATAATGGTGAGAAATCCTAGTTCCCTTCCCACCTCTGAGCGAGAGTACTTTCCTAACTTACCTTCTTGCTTACCTGCCTTCCTACGAGGCAAGACTTGAGAGAGAGAGAGAGAGAGAGAGAGAGAGAGAGAGAGAGAGAGAGAGAGAGAGAGAGAGAGAGAGAGTGCGTGTATCACAACGGGTTCCGGAGCACCGAAACACATCATGAACCTTTGAGGTCGTCCAGCGAGCCGAAGGTTGGCTGGTACATAACAAGGGCAGTTGACCCCACGTAGCAACAAGACCCGCCACACCGCCGGGGAACAAGAACCGAGACGCGGGCACCACACCCACGCCCCACCCACCACGACGCTCATTAAAACAGCTAAGAGCGAAGCAGCAGCTTCTTTGGCGAGATCGAAACATCTGATGGAGCGGAGCAGCACCCGCGGGGTGGTGTTGTGGTCGTTTCCTAACCCTAGGCTCTGAGAGGAGTGACTCAGGACCAGAAGTAGTAATCATAAGCGACAGGTTGAGGAGGAGAGGGAAAGAGGATCCGAACGGCTTTAGGATTAAGAGGAAGAGAAGGAAGAAGACAGGAGCAACTGACGGGGACTTAAAAACGAGGGATGAAGGAAGGAGATGAAGGAAGAGAAGTTAAACTAGAGTATCAGGAGGAGCTGGAGGACCTGGCGGTGAGAGGGGAGAGGTGAGGCGCAGTAAAGGAGACAAATGACTAAAGTAGGATGAGGATGGAAGAGAGGAACTCAGGCACAAATGGGATAGAGGCAGTAAGAGAAGGTATTTTGTGAAAGTGGAGAAGGAAGCGAAGAAACAGTTAGAAGGAGAGTAACAGGATGGAAGTGAAGCATGAGGAGAAGGGAAAAGGTCAGTGGGATGGGACATTCACTGGGATGGGCAAGTCATTGGGATGGGAAGGTCAGTGGGATGGAGAAGACGGAGATAAGAGAGGAGAAAGAGCAGGAGGCGAAGGGATGGTGGTGGGTAGAGATGGAGGAAAACACACGACCTCGAGCAGCAACAACAGCAGAAGGAGGAGGAGGAGGAGGAGGCAGCAGCGACCAGGTCAGGGCCACCGGCAGGAACGTGGGCCGCCGGCAGGAGGGAGTTTTCGGTCAGTCATTTCCGTGTGTTTGCCGCCTCCCTGTAGGGTGCCACTTCTCACTGCTCTCCCTCCTCAACCCCCCCTTCCCTGTCCGGACCAGCACCCTCCCTCCCTTTCTCCCTGCCTCTCTCTCTCTCTCTCTCTCTCTCTCTCTCTCTCTCTCTCTCTCTCTCTCTCTCTCTCTCTCTCTCTCTCTCTCTCTCTATTCCTAAGCCTATCTCACCTTCCGCTGGCCTTATACAACAATACTAGTATATAGGCTTATTTTCAGCCCATCTCCCCCCTCCTCCACCACCACCACCACTCGTGTGCGCCCCGTGCGCAAGCCTCCTCCTCCTCCTCCTCCTCCTCCTCCTACCCAGGTGACCCCGTGGGTGATGGAGAGCCTATGTATACATGGGTGGGTGAGGCAGAGATGACTGCTGGATGTTGAGGGTCAAATGGTGATGGAGTGCGAGACTCAGTTTTACCCGTACACAAAAGTATCTGTTTTCGATCTCTTCCCTGTCTTTATCTTCTTCCTTCACCATGTGGATCATCACTGACTTCATCTTCTTCCTTCACCATGTGGATTAATCACTGACTTCATTTTCAATCCCTTATCTTGCGGACTGAAGGCAAGAACAGCTCAATGGATCTCATGGATTACTGAATTTAAATTCAGCCTCATCCCCCCCCCCCCAACACACACACACACACACACACAGCCCAACTTAATCTTAAGCCCTTTTTATGATAAATTAGTTAACCATAACCAGTTATCATTACGACCTCCCAGTTCTGTAATATCTGTAATAGCTGTTCCTTTTCAGCCGTATGCCCACTTAAATTCAATAACCCGTTCGTTATCACATACATAACGTGTGCGAAACTCCCTCCCCGTGCGTTACAAGCTGGTGATTACACTCCTCTACAGGTCGGGTCTAGCCTGTTCTTATCAGTCAAGCTGTTGGAGGCGGCGTCCCGCATACCTACCCAAGCATCCGCGTCCTAATTCACTGAGCACGTTTGGCTGTTTCTGATCCGGGTATTTTTCAAACACTTTCCACTGTAAAGGCTATGACGGTCTCGGTGGCTGCAGGCGATATATTTAATTATATGGGGGGCGTCTCAAATGGCTTCAGGTATTATACTAAACACTATGGGAGTTTTTTGTTTTAAATGGTTGTATGTTCTGACAACAACTCCTGACGAAGGCGTAGCAAGCGACGCCTGACGAAGACTTGGAAGACGACGCCTGACGAAGACTTGGTAAACAACTCCTGACGAAGACTTGGTAAACGACTCCTGACGAAGACTTGGCAGACGACGCCTGACGAAGACTTGGTAAACGACTCCTGACGAAGACTTGGCAAACGACTCCTGACGAAGACTTGGCAAAAGACGCCTGACGAAATGGCATGACATCTTTTAAAGCAATTTTTTTTTTTTTTTAGAGACACGTTGAACAACGTGTCAAAGGTCAAAGGTTAGTGTGGGAACTGACCAGAGAGAGAGAGAGAGAGTATTGACATCTAATAGAAAGAGTATAAAAGACGAAAGGTTGGTGCACACAAAATAAGCCATAACCTCACTTGACACAGAAAATAAGACACACACACATAAACACAGATACTGGGGTGTAAACAGTGGGGAAAATATGACTTTGAGAATTGCTTTAAATGCGAGAAGACTCTGAACAGCCAACAGGAAATTGGTTGTATATCTTGTAAGAGACCCTGTCACATTAACCGTGCAACCATAAATCGTAATATGACACACGCTATCTGGAGGTGCTTTACGTAAAGCAGACGGTGAGTGTGTTGGTTGTGTATAGCAAACACACATCATCATCTTATTGCTTAATGGGAATATTCATTGAGAATCTGGAAGGGAAAAAGAGAAAGTTTTCTAAGGTCACTTCCGAACCTCACTCTACATCGAGTGGGAAGCGTTGTATGCACACCACTCCCATCGTAGGCCAAGACGATGCTCTATTAAACCTACTAGACTCTGACACAGCCATAGAGTGAAAGTTGGAAGCGGAGGTCAGGAAACTTCAGCCACACACACGAGCGCAGAAAGTAATACAGACGCTCATCTACGTAGGTATGGAAGGACAAGGAATGAGTGGAAGCCTGGAAACGGCGAGCACAGACATGTATACAGAGAGAGAGAGAGAGAGAGAGAGAGAGAGAGAGAGAGAGAGAGAGAGAGAGAGAGAAAGAGAGAAGGACGCTGTTTCATTTATTATGGAAGGAAGAGGGAGAAAGGGGAGGCCAGGACACTTCTGAGCACAGGTGTGAGTGGAGATTGGGACCTCGAACGCTGGCTCAGGTGGGGAAGGAACTACAGAGGAAGTAAGCGGAGGCCAAGACACACTGACACACTGCCTTAGGCCTGGCCACTGACACGGAGAGGACAAGACACAACGCAGTAAATGAACAGCAAAAGACAAAGTCTGCGGACGCTACGAAGTCTGCAGACGCTACGAAGTCTGCAGACGCTATGAACAGCAAATCCAGGGGATGGACGAAGTCTGCAGACGCTAAATTTGCTATACATATAGAACAAATACGATCCTATTGGTTTGAGGCTATACGGGACAAATGCAGTATTTGCGGACTTCAGTGAAACACACACACACACACACACACACACACACACACACACAAAAGACCATATGAACAGTGGGGTTTAGATCTCATCTCACAACCTGGACAAATGGGACAGGTTTAGATTATGTGGAGGAGCTGGACTGTAAGAATGACAGGCCAAGCCTGCGTCATTGCATTAATCTATGGATCACCAGATGCAAAGCCTCGTAAACATACGGAATAAATACGACAGAAACATGTCTCGACCTCCTCAGATGACACTAAGTCCCAGATATACTTGTCCTAGGAGACTTCAATCTACCACACAGTAAAATGGAGACATGCAGGAAATACTGACACTGGAAGCAGATCGGATGCAAAGCTGCAAAAAAAAAAAAAAATCTTGTCCAAGATTATGCGAAAAATTCTCCCACAGACAACGACAAACAACCATTGTGGTTGGTCGTCTCCTTCATGGGACGTTTGGTCGTTCCCTGCAAGACAACTATTAGTCGTCTCCCTCATGATTCATGTCGTCATCTCCTGTACCACAGTGGTTAGTCGTCCCTGTCGCTCTGAAGGTCTGTGTCGTCGCCCCTGTACCTCTGATGGTCTGTGTCGTCGTCCCTGTACCACACTGATTAGCCGTCACCGTTCCTCTGATGGTCTGTGTCGTCGTTCCTTGTACCATGGTGGTTAGTCGTCCCTGTCCCTCCCCATGCTTGGTGGTGCTCTGCACTCCAGTACATTGGCCAATTACTATTCTCACAAGCAGCGACCTCACCTTCTCTTCATATGGTCATGAGCAGGGGAAGACCTACGACCAGAGAGGCAGATGGTCTCGTCTTAATAAATAATGCAACGGAGAGCGAGGGAGCGCATCCGCCAGCCCCTTTTTGGCGCATGGGTCGTAAGTGGCATCTTGGCGACACCACACTACTCCGACATCCTGGTGCCAGGCGGTAGACGTAGTGGCTATCATGGGAATATGATCGCTGTTGGCTGGGGGAGGGTCATTTTGTACGATGTGGTGAGGCCTGAGTGGGCTATAGAGGCTGGGAAGTATTGTAACCCCAGGCGTAGAACGCGTAAATGTCCTATCAATTTCATTCTAATTCTGGCCATGTTGGTGTATGTGTCTAGCGTTAACTATCGCCGATGGTGTAAGGCAGGTTCGATTCTCCTGAGGATCTTGCAGTAGTCTGGTAACATTAAGATACCCTTAGCCTGGAAGGGAGACACATTATCATGTATGAATCTATGTTGAAAATTTGAGAAGGAGATACGGAAGAAGAGAAGGGGTGAGGGGTGTTGCTTACTGTTATTTCACATGGAAAAGGTTTAAAACGTATATAGTATGAGAGAGTGGGTCTCTGTATGGTACTATGCAAGGGGGATACTGAGTGAAAAAAACGCCACTTCTTGCACTGTAATCTGTTGATAATACAGGAAGAGTATTTCTTCAGTTTGATTTCCCGATCTCACATCAGTCTTCAAGATCTTTGCCTCGTATAGAGGCTGTCCGTATTAATCCACAGACGCATTATACCAATCTGTTATGAAATCACCTACAACCCAGGCAGAAGCAACCCCGTAATTACCCCATGTTTCACCAGAGCATCACGTATCGACTACATACGATCCCCTTACTCAAAGAATCGATCATAAGAATCATATCATAATCACAAATGCAACATCACATCACGCTCCACACAGAAGATATAAATTCACCATCAATATATAAATATATACATGCCTCTGGCCATGGACAAGCGAGACCTTAATGACCTGCTCTTAATTAATATTGTGGACGCACATGCTCCCTAATGCATTCTGAAGGTGACCTTTGCTCAGGTGATGAATATTGAAACTCTTAGATTCGCCCAAACGACAGCGTGCCCTCGTCCATACAGATGAAGATTCCCCCTCCAACAGTTCAGTCCTCAGCAGCAACAACCACCACGGAGACCCCTGGCCAACTCACCTGATGGCTAGGTTTGGCGTCTCCAGACACGACCTTCACCGTCCGCGTCGCTGGGAGTGACTTTACTGCCTACCACATTCCCTCTGACGTCTATATCCAAACTGCGGCCGACAATGTTATCATCATTACCCACTTATGGCCATCTGGTTTCTAAATACCCCATCTATACCTTTCGCATACTTTATAATGGTTTCGGAGGTCTTCTACCTCCAAAGCTGGGTCTGGGACCTTACCTTACCTTACGTATACCTTACGATGGTTTCGGAGGTCCTCTACCCCCACAGCTGGGTCTGGGACCTTACCTTACGTATACCTTACGATGGTTTTGAAGGTCTTCTACTCCCACAGCTGGGTCTGGGACCTTACCTTACCTTACATATACCTTACGATGTTTTCCGAGGTCTTCTACCCCTACAGCTGGGTCTGGGACCTTACCTTACGTATACCTTACGATGGTTTCGAGGTCTTCTACCCCCACAGCTGGGTCTGAGACCTTACCTTACCTTACGTATACCTTACGATGGTTTCGAAAGGTCAATTACCCCCACAGCCCCGTCTCTGACCAAGCTATGCACGCTGGTACCACTCCTCGATCGCACCACCGACCATTCACTCCCTGCATTCCTAACTATGACCAATAATGCTAGTACTAGAACTTAACCCCCTCCCTCCCCCTCCCCTCCCCATGCCATTAATAATGCCTCAGCCACCTACCACTGACCACTCGCCTCGCCATCACTATCTCTCACACACCATTCGACCTCTCATAAACAAACCGTAATATAGGGCGACACCCGTGGTTCTTACGAATCAATAATTGTCTCTTCAACTGAGCCTTGATTTCCAGATACGACAACCACCACCACTTGCACTAAATGCGAGTAGGAAGAGAGGAGGTGGCGTGGTTCCAGGTGAGAGTGGGATGACATCCGTCTGCTTATAACTTCCTCCTCACGACTGGTTTACCTTCCACTGCATCGCCGTCGTCTTTCACAAAGTCCGCAACTGTGATACAGAGCCATTCAGAGCCCATACTAACATGGGGCTGAAAGGCAAATTCTCCTTTCAAACCCTCGAGCAAAAAAGGCGACGTCAGATGTCAAGGACTTCATAACCCCATTTTTCCCCCTTGCAACATCCTACAGCTCGTCAAACCTGACCCTCTTTTGTGACATCATACGCGACGTCAGAAGTCAGCCATCGAGGTTGGTTCGTGTGACATCCGATGCGTCGTCGGAGGTCAGTTCCCAGAGGGGTAAGAATGACGGAGCTTCCGACGTACTCATGTGTACACGATGACCAAGAGGAGACCCTATACAAAGCGTACCTGACCAGCCAGGCTGTGTGTGTGTGTGTGTGTGTGTGTGTGTGTGTGTGTGTGTGTGTGTGGGCGGCAGGAGGATGAGGGATGTGGGTGGGTTAAGGGAGGCTATGTAGGCCTGCGAGCTTCGGCTACCAAGATCTTGGTCCACCAACAGCCTGGGTCCCAGCCTGGGCTATGGGAGGGTAGAAGACCATCCGATGACTTCCACCAGGTATTCGCCGCCAGCGTCGCAGATCGAACGCGGTTCAGGGACCACGAAAACGGAAGAACGGGGCGGGTGGGGGGAATAAGGACAAGAGAGAGAGAGAGAGAGAGAGAGAGAGAGAGAGAGAGAGAGAGAGAGAGAGAGAGGGGTCGTCGTCCATCAACTTCCCGGGTGCAGTAAACATCACTGTCTACCAACTTTAATAGCAAAGAACCTCAGTGATATAATCCAGCAGTGAGAAAAAAAAACCAGAGCAGTAATCGTTTACAGGCAAGCTCAGCAGTGACCAGTGCCCCTGAAACACACCGCCCTTAAGAATAGCCAGGACTGGTGAGCAGTGATAAGAAACCTGGTCTTCCACTAACTAACTACCACCCGCTTGTTAGGGATGACTTAATAACTAACCCACGACACAAACCATATGTGTGTGTGTGAGTGTGTGTGTGTGTGTGTGTGTGTGTGTGTGTGTGTGTTTGGGGGGGGGGGTGTAGTAAGGGAGAAGGAGAAATATACATATCAAAATAAGCTGTTTTAAAGTGGGTGACTGTCCCAAATCACCTTCTCTATCTTCCCTGACCCCAACCCAAAGGAGGGAAGGACATGAGAAAGAGGGAGACAGAATGATAAATAAAGTTATTAGAGATACATGAGTAAATTAGGTGAATACGGGAAGAACAGTGAAAATAATGTGGGACGACAATGTCCACTAAAATATGACTGTGTCCTTTCTTTAAGTAAATCGTTTCCTAAGAGAGAGGAAAGAATATAGACAAAAGAAAATATATGGAGACATTTTTCATCAGGGAGAAAATGAAAGGGGTGGGCGGGTGGACTAGAGATGAAGAAAGACATACGAGAAAAATGAAAATAAGGATAGATGAATAGATGAAAAAAAATGAGTAAAGAGTCACTAAAACTAATAAAGGAAAATAACTGATACAAGTGACATATTAAAGATGAAGAGATCTGACACATGAATGATTAGATGATGAAAAAAAAAATAAAATCTCTGATAATTGCTTCAGATGCAAGGAGTTGGAGAGAAAACTTTCGACATTCTGAATGAACGGTGATGATAAATACATACTAATGACGTGCACATCTCTTTTTTTTTACGCACCTCAAATAAGCAAATCATCGTAAGAGTTAAGGCGTCGCCTGAATTCGTAGTCTGAGGGTCACTAAGTGGCAGGGTTGGTCAGGCATCTTGCCTGGGACGCAGGGTCAGACAGAACACCTTTTCCACTGAACAAAAACAGTCGGGACTCTGGCCTTCTTACCTTCAAGGGCTTGACACCGACTCACACCGCCCCCACTCCACGAAGACGAGGGAGGGGGCGAAGCCATCGCAAAAGAAGACCGAAAGACGTAACACTGAGCATCGCATATGACTTACATCTTTGACACAAGTTCTGAGAGGTAAAGTGACTGACTTTATGGAATCTAATGTCTGACATAACCCAGGGCATGGCGGGAAGATCTCGCTTCTCTTTAGGTATCTGACCGCCGTAGCGGCGCTGGAGAAATAAACAGAATGCTGAAGTGAGATACACAGACTTTGCTATCAACAACTGGTAAATGTGGCCATGATGTCATGGCACAATAATGCGATATTATTTTTGGGTCTAGTTCACCTGACGCTTCTCCAAGGTCGTTTGTTCTACGAAGTTCCCCTGTGCGCACGACTACGCGGGTCCCTCTACGTTCTACGAGGTTCCCCCTGTGCGCACGACTACGCGGGTCCCTCTACGTTCTACGAGGTTCCCCCTGTGCGCATGACTACGCGGGTCCCTCTACGTTCTACGAGGTTCCCCCTGTGCGCATGACTACGCGGGTCCCTCTACCTTCAGTTCTTGTTCAGACATCGCCTAGAGCGACGGTGTCACTCGGTGCTCCTATGCCTTCTTATTTTTCTTTTATGATGTTTGGGTCCGACAGAGCAACAGGTAGTGATAGCGTGGGGGATACATAACCTATAAATAATAAATGACCCACAGATCAGAGTTATGCAAGGAAGTTCTCCGTCTGTCAGAAGGAAGCCGATGTTTTGGAGAATGGACTCCTCTAATATTAAGTCCTTACAGTGAATAGTTTAAGTGAGCGTTGACACGAGAAGAAACATTTTTTATATCCCTTTTTTTTTTTTTTACAATACCCACTTCCATTTATGTTTTCTTTATTCTTCTATCTTAATAAGGTAAAGTAAAGCTTAAAGCTCATATAATTTCTCTTTCAATAACCACGGATAAATTATTTTCCTCCCTATCGGATCTACTGAATCCAAAAGCAATGGAATCGTTTCTAAAATGTGACGATAGTGTACTAAGGTCAATATTGGCCAGATCACAAAACGTTGTTGTGAACGGTGTCATTTCCAGTGCCTCCATGGTAAAAAAAACATCAGTTCCCCCAAAGGACCAGTACTATGCACCCCTCCTGTTCCTCCTTCTTATACTTGACACTCATTTCCTCCAGCCGTTGATGCTGGAGCAGTTACCAACTACTTCATCTCCCACCAGGAAAACCCAAGTATCTCAAGGCAAGTTCGAAAGCCGTCCCTCAACCACTGGTCCTCAGCTTCATTGGTCCAACGCTGTAGAACCTCTTACCCCATCAGCTCCTCATCACAATAAGACTTCAGATTTTCAGTGACTTATTCTCAAGGAGAAAACGGGACCCTCATCCATGACAAGGTGAGACGCCTGCATTACCATATTACCAGTGGTAACACAGGTGACTCACTGGTGGGTATTGATTGATCAACAACAGACGTCATCTCAACTCCAGTTCATCTGAGGCGTTTCTCCGACAGACCCCACGTCCAGCACCACCACATCCTCTCCATCACCTCCACCGCCACTACCACATTCTCTCTACACAAACACCACCGCCACTACCACATTCCCTCTCCACCACCACCACCACCGCCACAACCACATCCCCTTTCCATCACCACCACCATCGTCACCACCACATCCCCTCTCCATCACCACCACCGTCACCACCACATCCCCTCTCCATCACCACCACCGTCACCACCACCGTCACCACCACATCCCCTCTCCATCACCACACTACCACATTGGAGTTCTAAGGCGTCCCTCTGCCTGCCAACACTTTCCCCAACTCCACCACCACCAAAGCCCCACTAAGGGGAGGCTACTACCCCCCTGCGAGGGGAGGTGACTAACCCCCAGCGACAGCCCCAACCCCCTCCTCCCCACTGGATTATCTAACCCCCAGATTTCGACACGAGGCCTCCACTGGTGAGGCCCAGTGGCGGGTGTTCCCGACTTCGCCTGCTGGGGTGGGGACACGAGGCTTAAGACACGGGGAAGAACAGGCCTAGGACATAACATAGGACCCTACGGGACACCAACAGGACACAGAGTAGACCACAGGACATCAAAGGACACAGGGTAGAACACAGCAGACCACAAGACACCTGCAGGACACAGGGTAGACCACAGTAGACCACAGGACACCTGCAGGGCACAGAGTAGACCACAGGACACCTGCAGGACACAGGGTAGACCACAGTAGACCACAAGACACCTCCAGGACACAGGGTAGACCACAGGACACCTCCAGGACTCACGGTAAACCAAGAAGACAAACGAAGCATCGGGCGAGGACATGATGAGAGATTCTTCATAACCCAGGATGGACATCGTGTGTTAGAACTTCCTAGGAAGAATACGGCGTAGAGGTAATGGGGTTCGCGTGCAGGAGGAGGAGGAGGAGGAGGAGGAGGAGGAGGAGGCCACCCTGACATAGCCTCAAACACACAAACACACATACACACACACACACAAACACACACGCACACACACACACACACACACACACACACACACACACACACACACTTACACGTCTACTTAATTACAAGCTCGAGCACACACACACACGCGCATACGCACGAACGCGCACACACACACACACACACACACACACACACACGTGCACACACACACACGCACGCACACACACACTGCCAGCCTCACCTTCATGCTTCTCTTACAGTCCTGTGATACACCAGACTGTTGCTGCTCGAGCGTTGCCATCGCTATGACCAGCACTCAAACAACACGTCCCTCCCCTTCTTCCCTCCTCTTCCCTCGCCCCCAAACACACCACTTGACCCTACCTGAAACGTGGGTCGTTAACCCTCTCCAAGGGCCTTGTGGTCACTCTGCCCGTCCTTGTGTGTATCAGTAAGACTTCTACACCATTAAAATTTACGTCATGAATTACTAAATCGCTTCTTCAGGAGTAACCTCTCTCTCTCTCTCTCTCTCTCTCTCTCTCTCTCTCTCTCTCTCTCTCTCTCTCTCTCTCTCTAACCCACCTTCAATGCCTACGATGGCTGACGTAGGAACAAGCCACACTGTTCTTCCACGGATGTATCTGTTCTTTGTGGAACAACTGTCTGTTGGGCATTAACATATTGCAATCCAGTGCATGGATGAGGAGACAGACAGACAGATATCAAGTTTTTCACAACCTAAGTTAGGCCAAAACTACAATACCCTTCTCCACCTTTGGCCCGCGCACATACACGAGCACAAGGAACTAATAGAGAAGGTCTAGAGGAAGACAAAGAGGTAAAGAATTAAAAAGGGTCAAGTGATAGAAAGAGGTCAAGAGAAGAAAGAGGTGACTTGATCACAACTTACAGGGAGAGCTTAAGATAAGAAAGGGGTGATTTGATCACAACTTTGAAGTTTTGGAAAACTTGTTGCGTGATGCAGAACTGCGAACAGTTCTTCAATAAAGGCAAGGGTAGAACAAGAATAGAACACGATCTCAAGCAAGAAACTTGTGAGAGAAGTTATAAAGAAGTGAATTTGTAGCACAGGAAAAGTAAACGAATATGAATAGACTGGGACATAACGGTGTGAATGTGGACAACACATAGAGGCTTCAAAAGTTTTATAACCATTGAGAAAGTTCAAGAAATGGAGTCCCCACGAGTGTAGAACTCCCTCCCTGTAAAGCACAAATAATATCATAGGTAAATAATTACACACACACACACACACACACACACACACAAATATATACATATATATATATATATATATATATATATATATATATATATATATATATATATATATATATATATATAAACACACACTAAGAAGGTATAAATGAAAGAGGGAGAAAATAAAATAAGAAAAACTGTGAGAGACACATGAGACATCAGGAAAGTTAAAGACACTAATGAATCAGATGCAGGAGAGAGATAAGGAGAGAGATACACACGAACGAGATGTTAAATGCAAAGATAAAAATCCTTATAAAAGATTTATATATACACATCTATCACCGATAAAAGGGATAGACATCACGAGGCAAAGGCAAGGAACGTCAAGGAGAGATAATAAAAGAGAGATATGGGTAAACCAGAGAGGAAGAAACGAAGACAATAAAGATGATATGGAGGAGATAAGAACCGAACAATGCAGATAAGATAAACAGACATAATACACAAACCAGATGTAAGGATAATAAACAGGGATAATAAAGGAAAGATCCGATAAAAAGACAATAAACAGGGATAATGAAGGAAGGTTAATGGCATAGATAAAAGATTTAGAACGATACAAATGCTAGAACAAAAGGAATAATTTACTTGCAAAGAAAACAAGAAGTTCTCCCGATTCTTACGCTGTCATATATATATATATATATATATATATATATATATATATATATATATATATATATATATATATACTACAGCGACTGCTGACTTTCATAAAACACATACCTGTCCTTCTAAGACAGGATTCGAACCGCTTCATTGTCGGCTACAAAAACTCTCACAGTTAATGTCTCCAGCTTCCTCGCAATTTGTCGAGGTTCGAATCCTGCACTCGTAAGACACATCTATCACATATACATATATCCATGCGTCATCAACCATATATCAGACCAAACATTGGAGGCTGTCTAGGTCCCCTTGTAAGAGGATGCAATCCCATTCACTTTACACTTCGCCTCGGCATCATCTACAAACACATGCTCGTGGGAGCTGAACCTTTCCGGCAAGTCGTTCACAAAGATTAAGAAAAGAAATGGTGCAAGAACAACGTCCTACAGTACGCCACGAGTGATCTCAATCCATTTCGAGAAGACTTCTATGACATGTATCTTTTGTTCCCTTCCACTAAGAGGCTCTTTTATCCATCACATAGGATTGAAGACTTCCTCTCTCTCTCTCTCTCTCTCTCTCTCTCTCTCTCTAACCCACCTTCAATGCCTACGATGGCTGACGTAGGAACAAGCCACACTGTTCTTCCACGGATGTATCTGTTCTTTGTGGAACAACTGTCTGTTGGGCATTAACATATTGCAATCCAGTGCATGGATGAGGAGACAGACAGACAGGATATCAAGTTTTTCACAACCTAAGTTAGGCCAAAACTACAATACCCTTCTCCACCTTTGGCCCGCGCACATACACGAGCACAAGGAACTAATAGAGAAGGTCTAGAGGAAGACAAAGAGGTAAAGAATTAAAAAGGGTCAAGTGATAGAAAGAGGTCAAGAGAAGAAAGAGGTGACTTGATCACAACTTACAGGGAGAGCTTAAGATAAGAAAGGGGTGATTTGATCACAACTTTGAAGTTTTGGAAAACTTGTTGCGTGATGCAGAACTGCGAACAGTTCTTCAATAAAGGCAAGGGTAGAACAAGAATAGAACACGATCTCAAGCAAGAAACTTGTGAGAGAAGTTATAAAGAAGTGAATTTGTAGCACAGGAAAAGTAAACGAATATGAATAGACTGGGACATAACGGTGTGAATGTGGACAACACATAGAGGCTTCAAAAGTTTTATAACCATTGAGAAAGTTCAAGAAATGGAGTCCCCACGAGTGTAGAACTCCCTCCCTGTAAAGCACAAATAATATCATAGGTAAATAATTACACACACACACACACACACACACACACACACACAAATATATACATATATATATATATATATATATATATATATATATATATATATATATATATATATATATATATATATATAAACACACACTAAGAAGGTATAAATGAAAGAGGGAGAAAATAAAATAAGAAAAACTGTGAGAGACACATGAGACATCAGGAAAGTTAAAGACACTAATGAATCAGATGCAGGAGAGAGATAAGGAGAGAGATACACACGAACGAGATGTTAAATGCAAAGATAAAAATCCTTATAAAAGATTTATATATACACATCTATCACCGATAAAAGGGATAGACATCACGAGGCAAAGGCAAGGAACGTCAAGGAGAGATAATAAAAGAGAGATATGGGTAAACCAGAGAGGAAGAAACGAAGACAATAAAGATGATATGGAGGAGATAAGAACCGAACAATGCAGATAAGATAAACAGACATAATACACAAACCAGATGTAAGGATAATAAACAGGGATAATAAAGGAAAGATCCGATAAAAAGACAATAAACAGGGATAATGAAGGAAGGTTAATGGCATAGATAAAAGATTTAGAACGATACAAATGCTAGAACAAAAGGAATAATTTACTTGCAAAGAAAACAAGAAGTTCTCCCGATTCTTACGCTGTCATATATATATATATATATATATATATATATATATATATATATATATATATATATATATATACTACAGCGACTGCTGACTTTCATAAAACACATACCTGTCCTTCTAAGACAGGATTCGAACCGCTTCATTGTCGGCTACAAAAACTCTCACAGTTAATGTCTCCAGCTTCCTCGCAATTTGTCGAGGTTCGAATCCTGCACTCGTAAGACACATCTATCACATATACATATATCCATGCGTCATCAACCATATATCAGACCAAACATTGGAGGCTGTCTAGGTCCCCTTGTAAGAGGATGCAATCCCATTCACTTTACACTTCGCCTCGGCATCATCTACAAACACATGCTCGTGGGAGCTGAACCTTTCCGGCAAGTCGTTCACAAAGATTAAGAAAAGAAATGGTGCAAGAACAACGTCCTACAGTACGCCACGAGTGATCTCAATCCATTTCGAGAAGACTTCTATGACATGTATCTTTTGTTCCCTTCCACTAAGAGGCTCTTTTATCCATCACATAGGATTGAAGACTTCGTGCACACACACACACACACACACACACACACACACACACACACACACACACACATATATATATATATATATATATATATATATATATATATATATATATAGGTTAAGAGACTGGGCAACACGACTGTAAAACTCTCTCTCTCTCTCTCTCTCTCTCTCTCTCTCTCTCTCTCTCTCTCTCTCTCTCTCTCTCTCTCTCACACACACACACACACACACACACACACACACACACACACACACACACACACACACGTTCAAATGGTGATCACACACCCTAGGCTAAGCTAGGAACCTATCTATAGACCAACCCCAAAGGGAGGATGAAAAGCTAGGTTGGCTGTGAGTTGACTGCCATACCCAGGATTCGAATTCATGCTGGTCCTGACCACGGGCGAGCCCGTGCTGACTCTGTGCTTGTGTGTGTGTGTGTGTGTGTGTGTGTCTTAAATATCAGATGTATTATAGTACCAATGGGGACAACTGATAATAGACAATAGTACGAAGACGATAAACTGATGGGAACAACAGATGCAATATAGCGAAGAGATAACACTAAAGCAGAAAGAGGGACAGTAAACAAAGACACGTCAGAGATAAAGATACATAGGAGATAAGAAAGAAAAAAAGACTGATAAAAGAAGGGTCAAGGACAACCAATTGAGAGACATCAAAGAACAACAAAGAAAAACAATGAATCCAGGACAAGGACAGTAATGGCAAACGACGGAACTGAACAAGGACGAAGAAAAAAAAATCAATAAAGAGCAAAATAAAGATAACACATATGACCATAAAGAAACAACAAAGGAATGATATAGTACGGGGGCCAGACGAGACGGCAAGACGAAGAACGCCATAGAGCAGAGGCTGTGTATGTAAATGAAGGCATTGTGGTCAAGATGAAAGTCACAATAAGAGAAGCAGAAGAAAAAAAATAAACGCTTGTTGCTAGCCAAGCTTTTTTTTTTTTCTTTCTTGAAGTCTCTTACAGCACCTCCTCTACCTCTCTACATATCCTTTACTTAAGCCCTAAAACCTTCCCTATTCACTTCATCTTATCTCCTCAAGAACCTATCCTTTCCTCAAGTCTTCAGCAAAGACTTCTCCAAGATTTGAGCCGAGCCATTTCTATCCTTGACTTCGACGTTTGCACCACCCTCCTCCGTAACAACACGTGAGCGAGAAAGTCTCTCTCTCTCTCTCTCTCTCTCTCTCTCTCTCTCTCTCTCTCTCTCTCTCTCTCTCTCTCTCTCTCTCTCTCTTACCAGTGTTAAGGCCAGACCACCTTGCTTGAACCTTGAGTCTGTGTGATCTGTGTATCTATGTAACACACACTCTCTCTCTCTCTCTCTCTCTCTCTCTCTCTCTCTCTCTCTCTCTCTCTCTCCCCAGTTCCTCACACACACACACACACACTCACCCATGCTTGCCAGGGCTCTCACTCCTACTCTTTCAGTGATCCATTTTCTTCTAGCCTTCTCTCCACTACTATCAAAACTAGTCTCAAACATTATCCCTCCTCCCTTGTAGCTATCACCACCTTCCTTCTACTTTATTACCCTGACTCCATCTATGCAGAATGGCAACTGAGGGTACTATTTTACTGTCCTCCAGCAGATAACCTCGTCACAGACCAGCAAAGTCGTATGTTAACTGTCCTTTCCCATGTATCGTCCTCCGGCAGATAACCTCGTCATAGACCTTCAGTTTCTCTGTTATATGTCCTTCCCATGTAGTGACCTCCAGCAGATAACCTCGTCATAGACCAGCAGGTTTCCTGTCATCTGTCCTTCCCATGTACTGACCTCCAGCAGATAACCTCGTCATAGACAATCACATCTCTTGTCGTCTGTCCTTCCCATGCACTGACCTCCAGCAGATAACCTCCTCATAGACTAGCAGGTCTCCTGGTATCTGTCCTTCCTATGTACTCTCATTACCACTCCCCAACCCTCCCTAAACTCCCTACCACCCACAGTGACCACTCCCTCTCTACCACATAGCTACACTTGCAGGTCCCTTCCCTTTTTATTTTCTCCCTTCGTTAACATTCACCTAACAAGCCGTTTCTCATTTTAATCAGGGTGGCCCGCGCCAGTATTAGCCTATCTAAATATGCGACACGTTCTCTGAGGGTTCGCCATCGGTAAGGTCGGGCTATCGGAGCGTCCTGCCTTAAACGCCGCGGTCCATTTTAAGCGCTGCATCACAAGCTCGCTACCCGAACGCACCGTCGGCTTCAGTATGGGCCGTGTATATCCCTAGCGTCCTTTCGGCGCCGATGATCCCTTACGAAAAAGACGACGATGAAGATGGCGTTCGCGACATGAATCCATGATGAACTGTGACCAATCAACGGCCGCCAGCCGCATAATGCCCATGTAAATGGTCGATTCTGATTGGTTAATGGATTCGTCGCCTGGCGGGACATTCATCTTTGTTACACAATGGTTTTCGCTTCGGCCGTACCTCACAAAAATGACGATCACATAAAGGATACGATGGGAAGGGGCCATCTCTTAAACATGAGCTCTGGAATAATTACGGTAAGTGGCTCTTGTGTAATCCATCAACCAACCACCAGTTGGTTCATCAACACACATTCCTGCAGATGTCTTGCACCATCTCCTCCTCCTCCTCCTCTTCCTCATAGTGACTACCCTATACAAAATCTATGGCATTTATTTTCTTCCCTGGCAGAGTATTACAGTCTTGCCTCGGACGATGCTTCTGTCTCGAGCATATGACAGATTGTTATGCTCACGATAATAGAAGCACATGCACTCCTTCTTCCATCATGACCATCTCTGCTTTTGATCCACAGTTCAACTCCTTTCTTCCCCCAAGCCATCAGGCAATGGAACCTGACATACCTTAACAGAACAGAACACAAATGTAAATCAAATGGATCAGAGTTCTTTAAGGTTTACCAGTTACAGCCAGGTTAGAACAGGTAACATATGTAACGCTGCTTCACACACAGCCTGGGTAGAGCAGGACCTACAACAAGGAAGTAGAGCAGCAGACTGTCCCTCAAGGGCATGAGGTATGATCAAGAACCCCTGCATAAGGGAGCACGCGTAAGGTAAGGTCCTCTACTCCGTCTGTTGTATTGCGGTTCACCTTACTCGTCTGGAGGGCGTGTGTCATGCCGTCGCTGTGTTCTCCTCCAACATGATCTTATCTGGTTTCTACTCATTCATTTATCTACGTATTTAATGTCAGTTTATTCATATAAGGGTTGCTGGACTCCATGGGTAACTACAGCATTCTGGCCGACATAAAGGGGTGGTCAAGATGGCTAGACACAAAGGAGTGGAGGATATCCCCTCCTGTAGGATTCGGTGTTCTTCTACCCTCATCGCTAGTACACGATAATGGGTACCTGGCGTGAGCTGTGGTGTGTACATGTGTGTATGTATACATAACGTTAAGACATGGTGTATACATAAGCTTAAGAAGCAGGGCAACACTAGCGTAAAACTCCTTCCAAATAGTAATCAATGATAATGAAATAGATGAGAAAATACATAAAGAACCCAGACACCTGTTTAGAATACACAAATGCACGTGCACTCACTAAACGAAATTCCGTCCATCTACTGATCTATCTTCTATTACAATTATCTATTTACCTGTGTACATCTACTCCTTCCATCACAGGCAGTGACCTCAACAGGACAGCTGGGAGTAAGCCAGCCAAAGCACCTTCGCCATATAAGCTTGAGAAATTATAATTATAAGGTCTCCTTTATCAAAGTTAAATACAATACCCCACTATGATACACCATCACACCTTACACCTGCCTATATGTATCAACTTACGCCGAATACGCATTTACTCTCAGGGGTCAATGACCCTTCACGAACAGCCTACGCACCGTAATGTGACAGCGTACATCATCGTAACGCGCCATATTTACATAAGTATCTCCCCTTTATCCCCGCGCCAGTGTGTGGGTGTCTGGCCTGGGCGAGGCTACAAGCACCTACCTGTTTATACAAGCTTTGTATCCCCTTCTCCTGTACGACAATTCAAGCCTGAGTTATAACCGGAGTCTTCCCTTATACCGACCACCTTATCTTGCCCTCTATATACCCCTCTAAGTCACCTTAATTACCTGAACTACTTGTCCACTTCGTCCACGTAACAGGAACACCCCCTAACATACCTCTACCCAGCTCGCCCTCACAGTACGGTGCATGTGTCTGGCTACTCATATTTCCCTTACTACATGTATGAGGCGACCTCACCTCACACACACACACACCCACCCACCCTCCTACTCTCTCCCTTTCCCCGCCCATTAGTCACATGTCTATCTATAATTTCATCTTACTACCACCGGTTTAAGTCTAGCGACCTACCAATCTATCTACATACCTTCCTACTTACCGAACCTACCCACACAACTGCTCATCACTTACCCACGTGCCTCACCCGACATCCACACTTACCCTAACCCCACCATACACGCGAACCCTGTCCACTCACCACTCACATCAACCAAGCAACCCAACGGTCTGTCTGTCTGTCTGTCTACCTATCCAACTATCCACCCACCCACCCAGGTCGAGAGAGAGAGAGAGAGAGAGAGAGAGAGAGAGAGAGAGAGAGAGAGAGAGAGAGAGAGAGAGAGAGAGAGAGACCTGGGTGACTGAGGTCCTTGAGAAATATCTTAAGGCAAGGTATTCAAGCACACCGAGAAGAAATACCTCCCCTTCACATATCGGGGTCGGAAGAGCCATCTCCGGCGCGAGGGGGATGCCCTGGACGAACGATTTCTACAGACACCAAACCCACACGACCCTTTTGGAAGAAATAAAAAGCGAGATTTTCGTCCTTATACTTCATATACATAATGGTTAACACTTCCACCTGTGGGATGGGAAGAGGGATACGCCCTAAGGGTTACACATTCTCCTATCGCTCTGTGAGGGACATGGGAGGTTAAAATCGGCTTTTGACGCTCGGCGAAAAGAAGCTATTCTTACCTTCATTTATCTATCATTGACTCCGCTCTCGGGCCCTCGGGGTTGGCTGGAGGTGGAAAGGATATATATATATATATATATATATATATATATATATATATATATATATATATATATATATATATATATATATACTGTGTGGCGGGGTAGCGACGAGAATGGATGAAGGGAGCAAGTATGAATATATACATGTGTATATATGTAGGTGTCTGTGTATGTATATGTATGTATACGTTGATATGTATATGCAAGTATATGTGCGTGTATGGGCGTTTATGTGTGTATATATATATATATATATATATATATATATATATATATATATATATATATATATATATATATACATATACATATGTACATGTGTATATGAGTGGATGGGCCATTCTTCGTCTCCTTGCGCTACCTCGCTTGATGCGGTAAACAGCGGTTAAGTACAATATATAAGTACAATATATATATGGAAAGCTGTGTAGGTATGTATATTTGCGTGTGTGGACGTATGTATATACATGTGTATGGGGGTGGATTGGGCCATTTCTTTCGTCTGTTTCCTTGCGCTACCTCGCAAACGCGGGAGACAGCGACAAAAAAAAGAATATATATATATATATATATATATATATATATATATATATATATATATATATATATATATATATATATATATATATCCTTTTAGAAAGCTAAAATACAAGGAGAGGAGGGGGTGCCATTTCATGTGTGGCGGGGTGGCGGCGAGAATGGATGAAGGCGGCATGTATGAATATGTACATGTGTATATATACATATGTCTGTGTATGTATATGCACGTATACGTTGAATTGTATAGGCATGTATATGTACGTGTGGGCGTTTATGTATTTACACGTGCATGTGGGTGGGTTGGGCCATTCTTTCGTCTGTTTCCTTTTTTTTTTTGTTTTTTTTTTTAATTTTCCAAAAGAGGGAACAGAGAAGGGGGCCAGGTGAGGATATTCCCTCAA